>NC_036854.1:41800318-41813367 GCF_002910315.2 Salvelinus sp. IW2-2015
CAAAGGCCTCTATTTACCATAGCTTTTCAATAGCTTAGCCATACATGCCCATAGAGTAGTCAAACGGTCTCTATTTACCAAGCTTTACAATAGCTTAGCCATAATGTCCATAGAGTAGTTTAATGCCTCTATTTACCATAGCTTTACAATAGCTTAGCCATAATGCCCATAGAGTAGTCTAACGTCCTCTATTTACCATAGCTTTACAATAGTTTAGCCATAATCCCATAGAGTGTCTAACGGCCTCTATTGACCATAGCTTTACAATAGTTTAGCCATAATGCCCATAGAGGTATCAACGGCTCTATTTACCATAGTTTTCAATAGCTTAGCCATAATGCCCATAGAGTAGTCAAACGGTCTCTATTTACCATAGCTTTACAATAGCTTAGCCATAATGCCCATAGAGTAGTCTAACGTCTCTATTTACCATAGCTTTACAATAGCTTAGCCATTATGCCCATAGAGTGGTCTAACGGCCTCTATTTACCATAGCTTTACAATAGTTTAGCCATAATGCCCATAGAGTAGTCTAACGGCCTCTATTTACCATAGCTTTACAATAGCTTAGCCATAATGCCATAGAGTAGTCTAACGGCCTCTATTTACCATAGCTTTACAATAGCTTAGCCATAATGCCCATAAGTAGTCAACGCCTCTTTTTACCATAGCTTTACAATAGCTTAGCCATAATGCCTATAGAGTAGTCTAACGGTCTCTATTTACCATAGCTTTACAATAGCTTAGCCATAATGCAATAGAGTGTCTAACGGCCTCTATTTACCATAGCTTTACAATAGCTAAGCCATAATGCCCATAGAGTAGTCTAACGGCCTCTATTTACCATGCTTATCCCTTCGTTTTTATTAATCATAGCTTAGCCTCAGTGTTTGCCTTATTGAAAAGTCAAAGCCATGTAGCTTTGTTTAATCGTTTCACATTGTCTTCATTGGTATGCGAAGCGATGGAACATTTGACTATTTACGCAGATACTCAGRCTACATCCCAAACGGCACCCTATTCCCTATATAGTGTACTACTTTTGACCAGAGATAGTGTACTACTTTTGACCAGAGCTCTGGTCAAAGTAGGARATTATATAGGTAATAGGGTTCCATTTGGGARGTAGCCAGAGGCGTCTAAGGAAAAGAGGCCATGGAGAGCCTAATTGTTCCTGATTMTTTACACTGTTGAAAGTCTCCCACTGTTCCTCTGTAATAAGATATAGGCGGTCCCAGGAGTTACGGGGGCCTACTTTATTCATGTTACTCTTTCATGTGCCGTTTTCATAATAATGTAGAATCACACTGACAGAACTGGTTAAGTGAGATGGTAGGAGAGACGTTATTTGAACTTTGCTAAGGGATTCAATTGAAATCGTGTCATCTGGCAACAACAAACTACAACCAGGAAGAACATGAAACCCAAGGTTGAAATGATGTTAAAATTTCAGTTATTAAACAAGTATCCATATCCATACTAGACGTGTGTAATATGCAGCATGGCCTGCATGGTGTAGAATCTTTTGAAATATTGACACTCCATGTAAACAGTTGTAACCATAGACACATGGTGGTAGATGTAATTGGTTGTAACTTAGAGTTGTGTGTGGGTTGTGGTCAGGGAAAAAATGCTCTCTCTGTCTCTCCAAACCAACATGAGGACCTGATCAATGATAGGCCTCAGATTCAGACATAAACATCTAGAAATCACCTTTGCGTCCTCATTCTCCCCCTGGCCCTGGTAAAACAAACTGTTGGAGTGTTATGTTAACTTGTGAATGTAACTGTTTGTTTTGTGGTTGTGTTGCTTACTGAAATAAGCCCTAGTCAATCGTCGCTTCAGGCACTGATTTGCATGTTCTCATACCAGTCATACTAGCAAGACAGAGATGAGAGAGATATTACACTGTATAGTAGAGAGGGGAGAGAGAAGATATACCACTTAGTATTATAGAGGAAGATAAGGTAAACTGTAATCATAAGAGGATGAGATGAGACCTATACACTGACTATAGAGGAGGAGAGAGAGAAAGAGATATACACGTATATAGAGAGGGAAGAGAGAGAATATACACTGTATTATAAAGAGAGAAAGAATCTGTTAGGAGGAAGCGAGATATTACCCACTGTTATAGGAGGTAGGAGAGAGAGAGGATCATTACCACTGTATATGAGGGAGAGAAGATGAGAATGACACTGTATATAGAGAGGGATGAGAGAGAGAGATATACACTGTATATGAGAGGGAGAAGATAGATGATTACACTGTATATAGAGAAGCGGAGAGAGAGACTATGATATCACTGTTATATAGAGAGGAGAAGAGAGATATACACTGTATTATAGATGAGGAGAGAGACAGACCGCAGATACCTCANTAGTTGTTCTATATTGTTATAGTGTCTATATTCATATGCTATGTTATAGGTGTGTCTAAAATCGTTAATGTTCTATATTGTTATAGTGTTCTAAATTAATAGTGTTCTTATATATGTTTCATAGTGTTCTATATTGTTATAGTTTTTATATTGTTATAGTGTTCTAAAATGTTATAGTGTTCTATATTGTTATAGTTCTATATGTTATAGTGTTCTTCGTATATAGTGTTTATAGTTTGTCTATTGTTATATATCTTATAGTGTACTATATTGTATAGTGTTCATATTTTAATAGTGTTAAATGTATATGTTCTATATTGTTATAGTGTTCTATATTGTTATATTTCTAAAATGTTATAGTTTCTATATTATAGTTCGATATTTTATATTGTTCTATAATGTTATATGTTCTATATTGTATAGAATAGTGCCTATATTATTATAGTGTTCTATATTGTTATAGTGTTCTATATTGTTATAGTGTTCTATATTATTCCTTATAGTGTTCTATATTTGTTATAGGTCGTTATAATTATTATAGTTTCTATATGTCATTATAGTGTTCCTATATTGATGGTATAGTGTTCTATATTGTTATATGTTTTAAAATGTTAGTGTTCAAATTGTGTTATAGTGTTCTATATTGTATAGTGTTCTAAAATGTTATGTAGTTCTATAATTATATGTTCTTATATTATTATATAGTGTTCTATATTGATATTTATAGTGTCTATTTTATAGTTCATATTGTTATAGGAGTTCTATATAATGTATAGTGTTCTTCTAGTATTAGTTATTAGTGTCTATATTGTTATAGTTTCTAGGAAATTTATAGTGTTCTATATTGTATAGTGTTCTATATTGTTATCAAGGTGTTCTAAAATGTTATAGTGTTCTATATTGTTATAGTGGTCCTATAGTGTTTTTCATAGTGTTCTAATTTATTAGTGTTCTATATTGTTATAGCGTTTCTATTGTTATAGTGTTACTAATGTTATCTATATTGTTAGTCTTAGTATTGTTCTAAACATGTATAGTGTTCTATATTGTTATAGTTTCTATATGTTATAGTTTCCTATATTTTATAGTGTTCTAAATTGTTATAGTGTTCTATATTGTTATATGTCTATTATTGTTATATGTTCGTATATTCAGTTATAGTGTTCTATATTTTATAGAATGTTCTCTATAATTTTATAGTGTTTCTATATTGTTATAAGTGTTCTAAAATGGTTATATAGTGGTTCTATATTGTTATAGTGTCTATATTGTTATAGTGTTTCTATAAGATGCTTATAGTGTCTATATTGTTATGTCCTATTATTATAAGTTCTAAAATGTTATAGTGTTCTAATATTGTATAGTGGTCTCTATATTATATTTATATGTTATAGTGTTCGTAATATATTAGTTCTTTATATGATTTTAAGTGTTCTATATTGTTATGTGTTCTATATTTATAGTGTCTAAAATGTTATAGTGTTCTATATTATTAGTGGTCTTATATTGTATATAGTGTTCTATATTGTTATAGTCTATTATTGTTCTATGGTTTTATGTTCTATATGTATAGTGTTCTAAAATGTAAGTGTTCTATATTGGTTAGTTCCTATAGTTACAAATTATAATAGTTTTTATTGTTGTAGTGTTCTATATGTTATAGTGTTCTATATTTTAGTAGTGTCTAACCAAGTTATAGTGTTTATATATTATAGTGCCTATAGTGTTACTATATTATAGTGTTCTATATGTTATAGTGTTCTTATATTGTTGTATTGTTTCCATATTGTTTAGTAGTTCTATATTATTTAGTGTTCTATTGTCAATATTTGTTATATTCTATATGTTATAGTTTCTATAGTTATATATTTTATAGTGTTCTATATGTATTATAGTGTGTCTATATTATTAGTGTTCTAATTGTTATAGTTTCATATATTATTCATATTTATATATTGTTTTATACGTGTTCTATATTATATATTCTATAGTTATGTTCTATACTTATTATAGTGTTCATATAATTCGTCTATGATTGTTATATTGTATGTGTTCATATGTATAGTGTTCATATTGTTATAGTGTTCTATATTGTTATAAGTGTTCTATTGTTGTAGAGTGTTATCTAGTATTTTATATGTGTTCTATATGTTATTAGCTTTAACAATGTTATATGTTCTAATAGGTTAACATATATTATACGTGTCTATATTGTTATAGTCGATTTCTATATTGTCTATCTGTTCTATAGTAGTTTATTTCTATTTATTATACGTGTTCGTACATTGATTATGATTGTTCTATATTCTATATTGTACTAGTTTTCATATTGTTATATGTTTCTATACTGGTTATAGAGTGTTCTCTAATGTTGGTGTAGTGTTCGTATTTGTAGTCTGTATTGTTCTTATGTTTATTTTTATATGTTTCTAAAATGTTTAGTGTTCTAACTATTGTTATAGTGTTTCTATATTACGTGTTATAGTGGGTACTATACTATTATTATATTGTTACTAGCGTATTGTTATCTTTCTATATTGTTATAGTGTTCTATACGTTGTTATAGTGTTCTAGATTGTTATCTAGTGTTCTATACTGTTATTGTTCTATAGTTGTCTAATTGTTTATTTGTCTTTATGTGTGTTTATAATGTTAGTTTTATAGTGTTATCACGGTTGATAGTGTTCTTATGTATTGTGTTCTATAGTTTATATGTTTCTATACGTGTTTGGTCATTGTTACATATTATTTACTTCTATATGTTATAGTTTCTATATTTATTGTGTTCTAATATTGTTATATGTTCTTATTTGGAGTGTTCATATTGTTAAGTTTCTATATGTTTGTGTTCTATATTGTTATAGTGTTCTATATGTACATATTCTAGTATTACGTTCTATATGTTATAGTTCTATATTATGTAATGTTCTATATTCGTTATTATTTCTATATTGTTCATATGTTCTTATATTGTTTATAGTGTCAATATGTGTTATAGAGTGTTCTGGATATGTTTATTAGTTCTTATATTGTTATAGTGTTCTATGATATTATAGTTTCTATATGTGTATTAGTTCTATTTTATAGTGTTCACTATTATAGTGTTCGTATATTGTTGATAGTGTTCTTATATTGTGTATATTTCATATTGTTATATTTTCATTAGTTTCTATATTGTTATAGTGTTCTATATTGTGATAGTTCTTGATGTTATATGTTCTATTATGTTGTAAGTGTTCTAGTTTGTTATAGTGTTCATATATTTTATAGTGCTTTCTAATAATGCGTATGTTTTCTATAGTTTACATATCTCATATTGTTTCGTTATATTGTCTATAGTGTTCGTAGTATGTTATAGTGTTCACCATAGTGTACATATATGTATAGTTTCTAATGTTATGTTATTAGTTGTCTATATTGTTATATTTTAATGTTCTATATTATATTTCTATCATTATAAGTGTTCTCATATTTTATAGTGTCTAATTTGTTTAGTTGTTCTATATGTTTATGTTCTATTATTGTTATAGTTGTTCTAAAATGTTTATACGTGTTCTATATTGTATAAGTGTTCTATATTGTTACAGTGTTCTATAGTGTCACATATTATATGGTTCTATAGTTGTTATAGTTTGTCTATATTGTTAGTGTCTATATTGTTATAGTGTTCATTGTTATAGTGTTGCTATATGTTATTGGTTCGTTATTGTAGTATAGTGTTCTATATTGTTGTAGTGTTCTAAATTTTATAGTGTTCTATATTTTATGTTGTTCTAATTTTATAGTTTCTATAGTTTACATATTATAATACTTCTATAATTGTTATAGTGTTCTATTATTTGTTAGTAGTGTGTCTATAAGTGACATATGTATTATACTTGTCATATTTTACTAGTGTTCGAGATTTTCTAAGTTCTATAGTCTTAATATTCTTATATTATCTATACTGTTCTATTATGTCGTATAGTGTTTCATAATTGTGGGTATAGTGCTTCTATATCTTTATATGTTCTATATTGTTATAGTTTCATATGTTATAGTTTCTAATTGTATATGTCTTATTGTTGTAGTGTCTATAGTGTTTTATTTCTATATTGTTATAGTGTTCTAATAATGTTGATTAGATGTCGTCTACTATTCTAAGTGTGCATAATATGTTACACTGGTCATAGTGTTACATATTATTATTGTTCTATATTGTTATAGTGTTCATAATTTTATATGTTCTATATTGTATGAGTGTTCTAATTGTTATTATGTTCTATAATTGTTACTTGTTTCATTATTTATAGTGTCAATAATGGTTATTGTCTATTTTAGGTAGTGTTCTATATGTTGTTAGTGTTCTATATTGTATATATGTTCTATATTGTGATTTTTCTATATTGTTAAGTCTAAGTGTACATGTATTAGTTAACTGTTCTATATGTATAGTAGTTCTTATATTTGTTTATTATGGTTTTTCTATAGTGTACATATATTATAACTGTTCATATGTTATAGGTTCTATGATTTTTCTAGTTTCTATATTGCTTATAGTGTTCATATTATTGATACTTTATATTTATAGTTTTCTTATTGTTATAGTTTCAGATGTTATAGTGTTCACAATATAGAACACTATAACAATATAGAACACTATAACATTATAGAACACTATAACAACATGGAAGAGAATATTCAACGTATTCTACAAGAACCAATATCACTCTCTAAAAACACAACCCTATGACACAATCCTTGGATAGCTTTTCAGAATTCACCGATAAATTGGTTCACATGGAAAACTAAAGGAATAGAAACCGTAAATGATTGGTCACAGGAAATATATTTATTTCCTTAAAAGTATTAAAAAGCAATTTTGTACTGACCAAAGTAGATATTTGTAGATGTAGATATTTTCAAATACATGCAACTAAAAGTTACATATCACGAAATTTCGATTTAAAATATTTTGGACATTCGAGCGACCTTGAGGGAGTCTTATTTGAAAATAATATTCATATGATAAGTAAGATATACAAAACTTGCAGCAGAGCATTTCCCACTGGCTATCTCTTAGAAAATAATATAAACTATTGGAACCAAGACTTAAAAATAACTGATGTTTGCACAATATGCAGGGAAAGTGTAAAACTAACATTGACTCAATAATTCATGCTTTCTGGGAATGCTTTGATGTCTAAAAATTATGGGCGGAGCTAGGAAGTTATCTGTCAGAAGTATTACACTGTAAACATACTTTTAATCCGTCTGTCTGCATATTTCAAGACATGACATATGGGGGTGTAGTGAGATACACAATGGGCTGGACGATTCTCTTCTCTCTTATCAATTCTATTCTTATCTTGAAAACACTAAAAACGTGGAAATCAATAATGCAGGTAATAAGGATGGAGGTGTGAGCATACTGGTTGGACAGATGAGATGTAGTCGTTGTTTAGGGTTAGGGTACTAGGGGGTGGAGGTGTGAGCATACTGGTTGGGCAGGTGAGATGTAGTCGTTGTTTAGGGTTAGGGTACTAGGGGATGGAGGTGTGATTTTTATTCGGTACATGGGAATTTTAACAGCAACGGGTATGTTTATGTGGCTCTACCTCATCACGCGCAGCCTTTCATCTGCAACAAGTCAATGTGGATGGAAACACGTCTTTGTCTTGGCAAAATGCGCTATTGATTTCATGTGGATTTTAGAATATTTGCATGAAAAGCTGTTACCAATTGGATGGAAACCGTGTCAATAGTTATGGAGGGCCACTGGTAGGTCACCTTATGTGTTTGTGTGTGTGGTGTGTGTGTGTGTGTGTGTAGGGTATGAAGGGTCAGGGGTGAAACCCTGGTCCTATGGGTCCTACAGGTCCTGCTGGTCCCACTGGTCACCCTGGACCCTGCCTACCTGCCTCAGGTAAGATAAGAACCACTGACTACCTGCCTCAGGTAAGATAAGACCCCTGGCTACCTGCCTCAGGTAAGATAAGAACCCCTGGACTACCCTGCCTCAGGTAAGATAAGACCCCCTGGACACCTCTCAGGTACGATTAGACGCTGACTCCTGCTCAGGTAAGATAAGACCCCTGGACTTCCTGCCTCGGTAAGATAAGACCCTGACTACCTGCCTCAGGTAAGATAAGACCCCCTGGACTACCTGCCTCAGGTAAGGATAGAGACCCCTGGACTACCTGCCTCAGGTAAGATAAGCCCCTGGACTACCTGCCTTCAGGTAAGATATGACCCTGGACTACCTGCCTCAGGTAAGATAAGCACTGCCCCGTGGACCTACCTGCCTGCAGGTAAGATAGACCCCTGGACTACCTGCCTCAGGTAAGATATGACCCCCTGGAACTATACTTGCCTCAGGTAAGATAAGACCCCTGGACTACCTGCCTCGGGTAAGATAGACCCCCTGGACTACCTGCCCTCAGGTAAAGATAACCGACCCTGGACTACCTGCCTCGGTAGATAAGACGTCCCCTGGACTACCTGCCTCAGGTAAGATTAAAGACCCCCTGCGACTAACCTGCCTCAGGTTAGATAAGAACCCCTGGACTACCTGCCTCAGGCTAGATAAGAGACCGCGCCTGGACTACCTGCTCAGGTAAGATAAGACCCCTGGATGACCTGCCTCAGTTTAAGAAGTACTACGCACCCCCTGGACTACCTGCCTCAGGTAAGATAAGAGACCCCTGGACTGACACTGCGTCAGGTAAGAAAGACCCCTGGACTACCTGCCTCAGGTAAGATAAGACCCTGCCCTGCGACTACCATGCCTCAGGTAAGATAAGACCGCCCTGGACTACCTGCCTCTATTGTTAAGAAGACCCCTGGACTACCTGCATCAGGTAGATAAGACCCCCTTGGACTACCTACCGCGGCTCTAAGGGTAAGAATAAGACCCCCTGTACTACCTGCCTCAGGTAAGATAAGACCCCGCTGGACTACCTGCCTCAGGTAAGATAAGACCCGCCTGGACTCCCTTGCTCAGGTAAGATAACGACCCTGGACTACCTGCCTCAGGTAAGATAAGACCCCTGGGTACCTGCATCAGGTAAGATAAGACCCCTGGAACTACCGCCTCGGTAAGATAAGACCCCTGGACTACCTGCCTCAGGTAAGATAAGACCCCTGGATACCTCATCAGGTAAGAAAGACCCTGGACTACCTGCATCAGGTAAGATAAGACCCCTGGACTACCTGCCTCAGGTAAGATAAGACCCCTGGACTACGCTAGTGTAAGACCTGGATCACGCTAGGTAAGATAAGACCCCTGGACTACCTGCCTCAGGTAGAGATAAGACCCCTGGAGTACCTCATCAGGTAAGATAAGACCTGGACCACCGCATCAGGTAGATAAGACCCCTGACTACTGCCATGCAGGTAAGCTAAGACCCTGGACTACCTGCCTCAGTAAGATAAGACCCCCTGGACTACTGCTCAAGGTAATGATAAGACCCCTGGACTAACCTGCCTCAGGTAAGATAAGACCACCTGTAGAAACAGATAAAATGATTGTGTTTAGTGTAATGATATGTGTGTTTTCCTCCGGCTTACCTGGTAGGGGAGAAGGGAGATAAGGGTGTAGCGGGATCTCCAGGTGTCTGTGACTGTAACACCTACGGTGGTAACACCCTCTGGGAGTCAACAACCCAACTACGCAGTTACACCCAACGAGGCAACTACACAAAGTCCCTGTGTAAAAACTCTCTGTCTCACACCAAGACCTGATTTACACAGGACTCTTTCCCATCAACTTTGACCCCCCAAAAAATGTATTGTAACGTTATAGTTATCAAGTCCCTTACGTTTTGGGACATTTTCAATATTTCTGTCTTTGTCAGTGTATTAACATTTGGGAGCTTTGTGAATATCTGTGCCTTGAATCAACACGTGTTATGTCATCTGTCTCTGGTCTCTATGTAGATCTTTGTGTGTGGACAGTGAGGAGGAGTGGATCGTCTCACAACGGTCAATGCCATCGCTTCAGGAAGGACCGAGAGATCCCTCTACTTCAAAGACAAAGACGGCTGCAGCCATACAGGTACTATGCTATACGATACTATAAGATACTACACTATACTATACATACTATAAGATCTACACTACACTATACTATACGATACTATAAGATACTACACTACACTAACTATACGATATATAGAATCACCTACACTATACTATACGATACTATAGATACTACACTACACTATACTATACGATACTATAAGATACTACACTACACTATACTATACGATACTATAAGATACTACACTACCACTATACTATACGATACTATAAGATACTACACTACACTATACTATACGATACTATAAGATACTACACTACACTATACTATACGATACTATAAGATACTACACTACACTATACTATACTATAAGATACTACCTACACTATAACTACGATACTATAAGATATACACTATAACTATGCGATGCGATACTATACTTTACAAAATACACGAGAAACTGTTGCGAGACGTTTTCTTACAGTGGGCTTAACGAATAGGACCCTGTTATTACAGTGGGCCTTAACGAATAGGACCCTGTAATTACAGTGGGCCTTAACGAATAGGACCTGTTATTACAGTGGGCCTTAAGAATAGGACCCTGTTATTACAGTGGGCCTTAAGGAATAGGACCCTGTTATTACAGTGGGCCTTAAGGAATAGGACCTGTTATTACAGTGGGCCTTAACGAATAGGACCCTGTTATTACAGTGGCGCCTTAACGAATAGGACCTGTTATTACAGTGGCCTTAACGAATAGGACCCTGTTATACAGTGGGCCTTAACGAATAGGACCCTGTTATTACAGTGGGCCTTAAGGAATAGGACCTCTGTTATTACAGTGGGCCTTAAGGAATAGGACCCTGTTATTACAGTGGGCCTTAAGGAATAGGATCCTGTTATTACAGGTGGGCCTTAACGAATAGGACCCTGTTATTACAGTGGGCCTTACGAATAGGACCCTGTTATTACAGTGGGCCTTAAGGAATAGGACCCTGTTATTACAGTGGCCTTAATGAATAGGACCCTGTTATTACTGGGCCTTAAGAATAGGACCTGTTATTACAGTGGGCCTTAAACGAATAGGACCCTGTTATTACAGTGGGCCTTAACGAATAGGACCCTGTATTACAGTGGGCCTTAAGGAATAGGACCCTGTTATTACAGTGGGCCTTAAGGAATAGGACCCTGTTATTACAGTGGGCTTAAGGAATAGGATCCTGTTATTACAGTGGGCCTTAACGAATAGGACCTGTTTTACAGTGGGCCTTAAGGAATAGGATCCTGTTATTACAGTGGCCTTAAATGAATAGGACCTGTTATTACAGTGGGCCTTAGAGGAATAGGACCCTGTATTTACAGTGGGCCTTAACGAATAGGACCCTGTTATTACAGTGGGCCTTAACGAATAGGACCCTGTTATTACAGTGGGCTAACGAATACCTGTTATACGTGCTAAGAATAGGACCTGTTGTGTAAACTGTGTTGCAGCCCTTCAAGCCGCTCCAGTCGACAGAGAAGGTTCCGGAGCGGGTGGGTGTGTGTGGGGACGGACTGGTGCAGAACGGAGAGGAGTGTGATGATGGAACAACGTCGTCACAGATGCCTGTCTGTAGGTCACACACACACACACCACACACACACCACACACACACAACCACACACACACACACACACACACACACACAACACACACACACAACACACACACACACACACACAACCACACACACACACACACACAACACACACGCAGACAACACACATCTGAGAATCACACACACAACAGCAGACAACACACACTGAGAATCACACACACACACACACTCAGGCAAACACACACTGAGAATCACACACACACAGACAAAAACACAACACACTGAGAATCACACACACAAACACACAGACAGAAACACACAAAGAGAAAGTTTACATGAAATTACGTTGATAAAGTCGCAGTAGGAAATGCATACAGACAAAGAGATACACAGTGACACAGACATTAGCCTCAAGCTTCTATCCAAACATACAATGACAGAGGAGAAAAATAAGGAAATAGAGACTACTACAGATGCATCATCGGTGTTCTCTTCCCTCGCTTTTCTGTCGCCTGTCACTATTTTCCCACTTAGTTAATTAACTTAAAATGCGATATCAGCATCAACGTAATGCATTGAGGTGCCAAAGCAATTCAAATATCTCTCTCTCTCTCCCTCCCGCCCTCTTGTTCCCTCTCTCTCTCTCTCCTCTCTCTCTCCTCCGCCCTCTTTACTGCCCTCTCTATCTCTCTCTCTCTCTCTCTGTCTCTCTCTCTCTCTCCCTCTCTCTCTCTTTCTATCTCTCACCTTCGCTGTAGATTGTAGGTGGGGCGTACTGTGGAGATGGCTATCGTCATGAGGGCATGGAGGAGTGTGATGGAAAGACTTTGGTTACCAGACCTCAACATCATATTCCCTGGGTATGTTCCCAGATTCCTCTTTCTACACACACACACACACACACACACACCACACACACACACACACACACACACACACACACACACACACCACACACACACCACACACACAACACACACACACACAAACACACACACACACACACACACACCACACACACACACACACAACACACACACACCTTGTCATA
>NC_036854.1:41813392-41820489 GCF_002910315.2 Salvelinus sp. IW2-2015
GAGCAATACTGGTTGGGCAGGTGAGATAGTTCGTGTTGTTTAGGGTTAGGGTACTAGGGGATGGAGGTGTGGAGCATACTGGTTGGGCAATTGAGATGTAGTCCGTGTTTAGGGTTAGGGTACTAGGGATGGAGGTGGTGGCATACTGTTTGGGCAGGTGAGATGTAGTTCGTTGTTTAGGGTTAGGGTACTAGGGGATGGAGGTGTGGGCATACTGGTTGGGCAGGTTGAGATGTAGTCGTTGTTTAGGGTTAAGGGTACTAGGGGATGGGAGTGTGGGCATACTGGTTGGGCAGGTGAGATGTAGTCGTTGTTTAGGTTAGGGTACTAGGGATGGAGGTGTGGGCATACTGGTTGGGCAGGTGGAGATGTAGTCGTTGTTTAGGGTTAGGGTACTAGGGGATGGAGGTGTGAGGCATGCGGGTCAGGAAGATGAGATAAGTCCGTTGAATTGTTGTGTGTCCTGTAAGTTGTTGTCTCGTATGTATAAGTTTGTAACTGGTCTGGGGGAAAAACAAACTCCTAAAAATATAATAAAATAAATAAATGAATAAATAACACTAACAGGGTCGGTTTAGCATTTTTGGGGGGATAGGAATTTTTTGCGTCTGACTTTCTCACACTTTCAACCGTTTAACGTGAGTAAAGTCAGATGTCAGATACAAATTTAATGACAGGCCTGATGGAAAAACAAAACATGTTTTGGGGGAAGACTTTCCACTGTCGACGAAACAAAATCCTATCGACAAGTGGGATCTTTTTGTGTCAGTAAAATTAATTATGCTAAAAGAAAATTGGGGTGGAAACGCTTTTATGCGCAAAATATTGATATAATAAACCATCCACCACAGGGTGTGAAAAAGGGCAAGTGACAAGTTTGATGCTCCTTTCCATAAATATCAAGGGTTTTATTCTGGTGACGTGAATGATCGATGCTTAACTACCATTTGAACACGTAAAATAATCTCGCTTTTTGTCCATAATAATCTCATCATGTAAAATAACGTGAGTCTAGCTAACAGCATCTCATCATGTAATACAGTGAAGCTCTAGCTAACAATTCATCATGTAGGTACACGTGAGCTCTAGCTTAACAGCATCTCATCATGTAGGCTACACGTGAGCTCTAGCTAACAGCATCTTCATCATGTAGGCTAACACGTGAGGCCTAGCTAACAGCATCTAATCATGTAGCTACACGTGAGCTCTAGCTAAACCAGCATCTCATCATGTAGGCTTACGTGAGCTCTAGCTAACAGCATCTCATCATGTAATATACACGTGAGCTCTAGCTAACAGCATCTCATCATGTAGGCTACACGTGAGCTCTAGCTAACAGCATCTCATCATGTAGGCTACAACGTGAGCTCTAGCTAACAGCATCTCATCATGTAGGCCTAACGTGAAGCTCTAGCTAACAGCATCTCATCATGTAGGCTATACGTGAGGCTCTAGCTAACAGCATCTCATCATGTAGGCTATACGTGAGCTCTAGCTAACAGCATCTCATCATGTAGGCTATACGTGAGCTCTAGCTAACAGCATCTCATCATGTAGGCTATACGTGAGCTCTAGCTAACAGCATCTCATCATGTAGCCTATACGTGAGCTCTAGCTAACAGCATCTCATCATGTAGGCTATACGTGAGCTCTAGCTAACAGCAATCTCATCATGTAGGCTATACGTGAGCTCTAGCTAACAGCATCTTCATCATGTAGCTATACGTAGCTCTAGCTAAAAGCATCTCATATGTAGGCTATACGTGGAGCTCTAGCTAACAGCATCTCATATGTAGGCTATACGTGAGCTTAGCTTACAGCATCTCATCATGTAGCTATACGTGAGCTCTAGCTAACAGCAATCTCATCCATGTAGGCCTATACGTGAGCTCTAGCTAACAGCATCATCATCATGTAAGGCTATATGTGAGCATCTAGCTAACAGCATCTATTCATGTAGGCTATACGTGAGCTCTAGCTAACAGCATCTCAATCTGTAGGCTATACGTGACTCTAGCTTAACAGCATCTCATCATGTAGGCTATACGTGAGCTCTAGCTACAGCATCTCATCATGTAGGTATACGTGGAGCCTCTAGCTAGACGAGCAAGTCTCATTCATCGTAGGCTATACGTGGAGCCTCTAGCTATTAACAGCATCTCATCATGTAGGCTAATACGTGAAGCTATAGCTAGCCAGGCACATCTCATCATTAGGCTATCACGTGAGCTCTAAGCTAACAGCATCTCATCCATGTAGCTATACGTGAGCTCTAGCTAACAGCATCTCATCATGTAGGCTATACGTGAAGCTCTAGCTTTTAACAGCATCTCATCATGTAGGCTATACGTGAGCTCTAGCTAACAGCATCTCATCAATGTGAGGCTAACGTGAGCTCTAAGCTAACAGCATCCTCATCATGTAGGCTATACGTGAGCTCTAGCTAACAGCATCTCATCATGTAGGCTATAGTGAGCTCTAGCTTAACAGCATCTCATCAATGTAGGCATATACGTGAGCTCTGCTAACAGCATCTCATCATGTAGCTATAACGTGAGCTCCTAGCTTAAAGCCATCCTCATCATGTAGGCTATACGTGAGCCTAGCTAACAGCATCTCATCATGTAGGCTATATCGTGAGCTCTAGCTAACAGCATCTCATCATGTAGTCTATACGTGAGCTCTAGCTAAAACGCATCTCATCCATGTAGGCTATACGTGAAGCTCTAGCTAACAGCATCTCATCATGTAGGCAATACGTGAGCTCTAGCTAACAGCATCTCATCAGTAAGCTATACGTGAGCTCTAGCTAACATCATGCAGATAGGCCACACTCGCTATAATAACTTCATATGTTTTGTGACAATACCATCAGTAGAGTTGAATATTTTTATTCGGTACATGGGAATTTAACAGCAACGGGTATGTTATGTGCTCTACCTCATCACGCGCAGCCTTTCATCTGCAACAAGTCAATGTGATGGAAACACGTCTTTGTCTTGGCAAAATGCGCATATTGATCCATGTGGATTTTGAATATTTGCATGAAAAGCTGTTACCAATTGGATGGAAACCTGTGTCAATAGTTATGGAGGCCATGTAGGTCACCTTATGTGTTGTGTGTGTGGTGTGTGTGTGTGTGTGTGTGTAGGGTATGAAGGGTCAGGGTGAAACCCTGGTCCTATGGGTCCTACAGGCCTGCTGGTCCCACTGGTCACCCTGGACCCCCTGACTACCTGCCTCAGGTAAGATAAGACCACTGACTACCTGCCTCAGGGCCTGTCATAATTGGTCATCTCTCGTTTAAGGTCTTTTGGCCATCTCAGATGTACTGGGTCCTGTTCCATCGATTCTACTGGCTGCAAATACTTCACCTGAGCCAATGAGAAGATGTTATTGCAGTATTACCAATTGTGATTGGTCCACCTTCAGCGAGCCTCTCCGTGTTGTGGTCTATACTTCAGCTCTGTTCCGGAGTGTCCCATAAAGAAGGCTTGAATTGTCTGCAGCACTTTTCAAAGCGATGCAGAGGGGGGGGGGGGACCGTAGCTCCAATATGACACACTGTGTGTACCAATGAAAAACTAAAACATTATTTCCTCTAAGCTACTATTGGGGGACAGCTTTGGCCACAGGAGACCCCTGTATTCCGCATGACTATGGCTGTGTGACTGTTCTAGTGGCTCTACGCTGGTATCTCTGGCTGTAGCACTGTTAAAGATATATTAAAAGACACTGGTGCACCTTGCGCAATATGTGTAAGTTATACAGTAAGTTTTACAGTAAGTTATACAGTATGATTGTAATGTGTATAAGCTAAAATATCGCAGTAAAGTTAAGCTTGATGTTTCAATATACATTTGACATGCATCTCAAACAAAAACAAAAAATGTATTTTTACCATGTCCAGCACGTAGCTATAGCAACCTCGGACCACTTGTGTGAATTTAGACTGACAGTTAAAATGTGACGGAGCCGTTGACTGTTAATTCAATGATGGTCTCTGTACCAGTCCTCTGCAGAGTGAGTAAAGATGCATTCTGTAACTTTAGCTTCCTCACTACGCTCTTAAAAAAATAAAGGTGCAAAAGTTGGAAACAAATAAAGTTATTGAGAGCGATGCCATAGGGTAACCATTTTACGGTCTCTGAAGAAGAAATACATGGTGTGGTTCTTTGAAGAACCATACAAAAATCCCAAACCCGAAATGTTTTGGCCCCTCCGGGACCCGGAATTGAATAGCCCTGCTGTAGAGTTTTAAGCCTTATTTGCATATTTCACAGGGTGGCTTTTGAGTGAATTTTAGGTACCATTACCACCCAGGACTTTGTTTTCTTAGTGACAGAGACATCTTTTTTTTGGATTCTTTTCATTTTCAGTCCTGTAGCCTTCACCAAGTGAGATTCAAAGTGAATATGTCGTTATTAAAAATTCCTATATTTAAGACAATACATATTTCATAAGGTCTTCTGTTGAGAGCCTAGTTTTAAACCCTAATACAGTGGCCTGAAACTCATCGTTTACAGGCCACATCAAGCCTGCAAGTCACATTATGCTGGCTTGCGAGACTATGTGTAATATCCTATTGGAATCCAGCCAGACTGGAGATATTCAACATGTTGAAGTTTTATTCACCAGCAACCTGCATTCAGAATGACTGCCAGTGTTGGGAAGACAAATATATGAGACTACCTTAAATATCTAAACTGGGACAACAATTTCAGTACAATTTCGGGTGCAATAAGTCCAAGTGACAGATTGGAATTGTTTAGAAAAATGTTTTTATTTATATTTAACTAGCATAAGATTGATGAATCAATCAATGTACATGCAAAGACATAGATATTGAAACAAACAATTAAAAAAATCTAACTGCAATAGAGCATGCTGGGAAATATGATAATGATGGGCGTGGTTTTGGTTCAACTCTAGTTATTAACACCAACACGGGTGTTATTTTACACCACTTAGTGTTAATTTAACTCTTTAAAGTGTTAATTTAACTCTTCAATCAACACTATAAGTGTCACACTGAAATAATCAACACTAGTTTAGACAGGCCAGWTTGCTKTGTKTSCTATGAAAGGGACACATCTGCAGGCTTCCATACATTTTCAAGAACCTTCTAGAATTCTGAAGAACCATTGATGCCACGTCAAGAACCCCACGCTTCACTCAAAGGTTCTTTTATCGGGCAAGAGTTCTCTTAAGAGCTGAGGAAGAACCATTTTAAGAACCTTCATTTTTTTCAGCATTAATAAAGAGTACTATTCAGCCAAGATTGTCTTTCCAAAGAAGGGTCTGATACTGTATTTATGCAAATTAAGAGTGTGTAAATAGCTCTGCTTGACCTATTTAATCTTTATTTAATTAATTGAGAACAAATGATATCTTACGATAAGGACCTATTTGTATTTATATATGTATGAAGTGACTCTAATGGGTGTGCTGCAGCTACATGTGGATGCTTGTGTGTAGGATCTACTGTAGGATCTACTGCAGAGTTGGACTGTTGATGCTCTGGTCTACTGCAGAATATGACTGTTGATGCTCTGGTCTACTGCAGCATTATAAACTGTTGATACTACTGGTCTACTTGCAGAATATGACTGTTGATACTCGTGGTCTACTGCAGATATGACTGTTGATGCCCTGGGTACTACTGCAGAATACTGACTTTGTTGATGCTCGGTCTACTTGCAGAATATAACTGTTGACTGCTCTGGTCTATCTGCAGAGTTGGACGGTTTGGTATGGCTCTGGCTACTGCGAGTGACTGTTGGATACTCTGGTCTACTGCAGAAATAACTGTTGATAACTCTGGTCTAACTGCAGAATATAACATGTTGAGACTCTCTGGTCTACTGCAGAATCTAACTTTGATACTGCTCGCTGGTCTTACTGGCAGAATATACTGTTGACTCTGGTCTACTGCAGAATATAACTGGTTGATTACTTCTCTGGTCTACTGCAGAATATAGACTGTTGATCGCTCTGGCTACGCAGAATATTAACTGTTGTGCTCTCTGGTCTATCTGCAGAATATAACTGTTGCTATTACTCTGGTCTACTGCAGAATATAACTGTTGATGCTCTGGCTACTGCAGAGTAGGACTGTTGATGCTCTGGTCTACTGCAGAATATGACTGTTTATGCTCTGGCTACTGCAGAGTAGAGCTATGTACAATCATTTGTGCCTTTTAGCCATAATATGTATTTATACATTGTGTGAATTATAGTGTGTTTATGGGCTATTTTATAAAATAATCTGATATCAAACTGTAGCCATTGATGAAGTATGTGAATGTTACACTAGCATGATATAAATTAAATAACACACACTGTTTCACCTCTCTCGATATAAAGTTAAATTCAACCAGCTTTTGCCAAAATGAGTAGTTGATGGTCTGTTTATTATTTGTATACCTGAGAAATGTGAGTTAAAATAAATAAAAAAGTAAATCGAAGTTTCAAAATGCATCCACGTATTGTTCATCTGTTTATCGTTCACATGTCTATAACAATTTGAAGGCTTCGACATTGATACTTTGAAAGACAGATCATTATTCTACGGAACTGAAAGACAACAGCTCGGCAATTTTAGAACGACCACTCCCATGAAGGCGGGGAATATGCAAATATGCAACCAATCAAACGTACACTTCCTGTAACAACTTGCACGATGAAACGTCACTTGCCACGTCTTGACACTGCGGGCGCGCTTGTTCCAGTGAGTGGCAAGTTCTACAAGTTTTTAACAACTATCTTTTCTCCTATCAAAACGTATAATTTTTTTGGCTGATATCAGTTCTGAAATGTTCCTGGCTTGTTTGAGCTGGTTTTGCACCTCGCTGCTAGTGTTCGTCAGTGGAGGGAAACTTCCAGAAGCCGAGGTAAAAATCACAGTTCTGCACAAACCTTTCCTCTGTCATCGCAAGTCGAAGTACGGAGACATTCTGCTGGTACACCATGAAGGATATCTTCAAAATGGAACTAAGTTTCATTCCAGGTTAGTTTGTTATGAAAACAACAATTGAAGGAAGGGTTTCCTGAACCTAGAAACGGTCAGATACATGTTTTTGCTGCTATCTTTTAAA
>NC_036854.1:41820561-41829147 GCF_002910315.2 Salvelinus sp. IW2-2015
CCAGATACATGTTTTTTGCTGCTATCTTTTTAAAAAAAGTGTGTGCTCGTCTCTCTGTGGTGTGGTGTGTGTGTGTTGTGTGCTGTGTGTGTGTGTGTGTGTGTGTGTGCGTGTGTGTGTGTGTGCATGTGTGTTTCCAGCTACTCCCAGGGGGACAAGCAGCCTGTCTGGTTCACTCTGGGTATTAAAGAGGTGATAATGGGATGGGATAAGGGTCTGCAGGGGATGTGTGCTGGAGAGAAGAGACGCCTCGTCGTACCTCCTGCTCTCGCTTACGGCAAGGAGGGGAAAGGTAGGCTACACACACACATGCACGGCACGTGTTGCCACTGTACTTATAGTCACTTCACTCACACCCAGCATCACTGCAATGTACATAGATGACACCACCCTGAATGGCACTAATGAACTGCATCTCTCTCCTCTACGGCATCGTTGTAGGGTAGAAACGTTGCATGGAGGTTGTACTACTAACTACTGCTCTGTGACGTCTTCCCAGCGTGGAGCATGTGAACGATGCTGTGAGCATGTGAACGATGCTGTGAGCATGTGAACGATGCTGTGAGCATGTGAACGATGCTGTGAGCATGTGAACGATGCTGTGAGCATGTGAACTATGCTGTGAGCATGTGAACTATGCTGTGAGCATGTGAACTATGCTGTGAGCTTGTGAACGATGCTGTGAGCATGTGAACGATGCTGTGCTTTGCCCTGGTAAGCACACCCAATACCTAACCCTCACCTACTTCTGTTATAACCGTAGCCTGAATCACTTTACAACACTTTGTTATTTCAAGAATGTTCCAGTGTTGACACATCTTGGGTGTGTGCATCTTATGAGTCTTGGTATGTTTTCACATATAGTCCTCTTTTTTTTTTTTAACAAAAAAAACAATCTCAGTCCTCTTTAAAATAAAGTGAACTCTGGGTAATAAAAAAAAAAAAGAAGAGCAAAATAACTCAGTTCTGTTTGAATGAGAACTCTGTCCTCTTCACACTCAACTCTCTTTTCCAGTTCACTTCGCCTATCTTGTGGTCCGTGTCCTCTTTGCATTCACATTGCTATGCTTTAGAAAGGAACCAAGATATTTTTCCAACATTCACTCAATGCACTCTGGGTTTTTACAAAGTGCAGGACAAGCCATTCCATCAGAATGTTATCGGACAGCTAGATAAATATTCAGCTAGATAAACATATTGCTAGATCAATATACAGATAGATAAATATTCAGATAGATAAATATATAGCTAGATAACTATATAGCTAGATAAATATTCAGATAGATAAATATATAGCTAGATAAATATTCAGCTAGATAAATATATAGATAGATAAATATTCAGCTAGATAANTAGATAAATATATAGATAGATAAATATTCAGCTAGATAAATATATAGTTGATAAATATACAGCTAGATAGATAAATATACAGATAGATAAATATTCAGATAGATAAATATTCAGATAGATAAATATTCATATAAATAAATATATAGATAGATAAATATATAGATAGATAAATGTTCAGCTCGATAAATATTCAGCTAGATAAATATTAATCTAAATAAATATATAGATAGATAAATATATAGATAGATAAATATTCAGCTATATAAATATATAGATAGATAMATTTTCAGCTAGATAGATAAATATACAGCTAGATAAATATACAGATAGATAAATATACAGATAGATAAATATTCAGCTAGATAAATATAGAGCTAGATAAATATATAGATAGATAAATATTCAGCTAGATAAATTATATAGATAAATATACAGCTAGATATTCCTACTTAAATTTTAGAAGCTAATAGATTGCATTTACTTAAAAGATGAGACATAATAACTGTAATCAGAAGATACTATTAACATGTAAATAGTATTGGTAAGGGAATAAATAGCAGAAGAATAACTGCAGATAACATAATGCTGTTATTGAAAATGGTATACTCAATGTAGGCTACTTACTGCCCCTTTTAAGAGCTAGAATTGATGTTATAGCCTACCTTTTATGTTATGATACTCACAACATATGTTGTCTTCTCACACTACTCAAACCCAACAATGGAATAAACCGTTTACAGTCTTAGCCCTTACAGTGAAATGCTATAGGCTATCTATACCTGTTGTATTCGGCACATGTGATCAATACAATTTGATTTGATCACATATTGCAAACAATCTGAAAGGAAAAACAGCGGACATTTTTCCCTCGAACCTGGACATTATCATCTTCGCTCTTTTGTGACACCGATGTGAGGGGTTATGACAGTAGTCTAGTATGAGGGGTTATAACAGTAAGTCTAAAGTGTGAGGGGTTATAAAACAGTAGTACTAGTGGTGAGGGGTTATGTCAGTAGTCTAGTATGAAGGGGTTTAATACACAGTAGTCTAGAGTGTGGAGGGGTTATAACAAGTAGTCTGGTGTGAAGTGGGTTAATGACAGTAGTCCTAGTATGAGGGGTTTAAACAGTAGTCTAGTGGAAGGGTTTATGGTACAGTAGTCTTGGAGTGTGAGGGTTTATAGTCACTAGAGTCTAGTGTGAGGGGTTTATGTCATAATTCAGTGTGAGGGGTTATGTAGTAAAGTCCTAGTTGAGGGGTTATAACAGTAGTCTAGTGTGAAGGGTTTATAACGTAGTCTAGTGTAAGGGTTATAAAGTAGTCTATGGAGGGGTTATAACAGAATGAGTTCTAATGTGTGAGGGGTTATAACAGTTAGTTTAGTGTGAGGGTTATAACAACGTTAGTCTAGTGTGAGGGGTTAAGACAGTAGTCAGTGGAGGGGTTATAAACAGTAGTCTAGTGTGAGGGGTTATAACAGTAGTCTAGTGTGAGGGGTTATAACAGTAGTCTAGTGTGAGGGGTTATGTCAGTAGTCTAGTGTGAGGGGTTTATGCAGTAGTCTAGTGTGAGGGGTTTTTCATAGTAGTCTAGTGTGAGGGGTTATGTCAGTAGTGCTAGTGTGAGGGGTTATAAGCAGTAGTCTAGTGTGAGGGGTTATATGTCAGTAGTCTAGTGTGAGGGGTTATAACAGTAGTCTTTAGTGTGGGGGTTATAGTCAGTAAGTCCTAGTGTGAGGGGTTATGTCAGTAGTCTAGTGTGAAGGGGTTATAACAGTAGTCTAGTGTGAGGGGTTATGTCAGTAGTCTAGTGTGAGGGGTTATAACAGTAGTCTAGTGGTGAGGGTTATCAGTAAGTCTAGTGTGAGGGGTTATAACAGTAGTCTAGTGTGAGGGGTTATAACAGTAGTCTAGTGTGAGGGGTTATGTCAGTATCTAGTGTGAGGGGTTATATACAGTAAGTCTAGTGTGAGGGGTTTATGAACAGTAGTCTAGTGTGAGGGGTTGTCAGTAGTCTAGTGTGAGGGGTTATGTCAGTAGTCCTAGTGTGGAGGGGTTATCAGTAGTCTAGTGTGAGGGGTTATGTCAGTAGTCTAGTGTGAGGGGTTATGCCAGTAGTCTAGTGTGAGGGGTTATCAAAAGTGTTCAGTAGTCTAGTGTGAGGGGTTATGACAGTAGTCTAGTGTGAGGGGTTATAACAGTAGTCTAGTATGTGAGGGGTTATACAGTAGTCTAGTGTGAGGGGTTATAAACAGTAGTCTAGTGTGAGGGTTATGTCAGTAGTCTAGTGTGAGGGGTTATAAACAGTAGTCTAGTGTGAGGGGTTTAACAGTAGTCTAGTGAGGGGTTATGTCAGTATCTAGTGTGAGGGGTTATGTCAGTAGTCTAGTGTGAGGGGTTATAAACAGTAGTCTAGTGTGAGGGGTTATACAGTAGTCTAGTGTGAGGGGTTATGACAGTAGTCTAGTGTGAGGGGTTATTCAGTAGTCTAGTGTGAGGGTTATCAGTAGTCTAGTGTGAGGGTTATAGCAGTAGGTCTAGTGTGAGGGGTTATTCAGTAGTCTAGTGTGAGGGGTTAAGTCAGGGGGTAAAGTTCAGTGTCTAGTGTGAGGGGTAATGAAGTAGTCTAGTGTGAGGGGTTATACAGTAGTCTAGTGAAGGGGTTATACAGTAGTCTAGTGTGAGGGGTTTATACAGTAGTCCTAGTGTAAGGGGTTATGTCAGTAGTCTAGTGTGAGGGGTTTATAAACAGTAGTCTAGTGTGGGGGTTATAACAGTAGTCTAGTGTGAGGGGTTATGGTACAGTAGTCTAGTGTGAGGGGTTATGCAGTAGTCTAGTGTGAGGGGTTATGTCAGTAGTCTAGTGTGAGGGGGGGTTTTTATAATGGGGTGTAGGTCCTAGTGTGAGGGGTTATAACAGTAGTCTAGTGTGAGGGGTTATAAGGTAGTCTAGTGTGAGGGTTATAAACAGTAGTCTAGTGTGAGGGTTATGTACAGTAGTCTAGTGTGAGGGGTTATGTCAGTAGTCTAGTGTGAGGGGTTATACAGTAGTCTAGTGTGAGGGGTTATAGCAGTAGTCTAGTGTGAGGGGTTATAACAGTAGTCTAGTGTGAGGGGTTATGCCAGTAGTCTAGTGTGAGGGGGTATAACAGTAGTCCTAGTGTGAGGGGTTATGACAGTAGTCTAGTGTGAGGGTTTATGTCAGTAGTCTAGTGTGAGGGGTTAAACAGTAGTCTAGTGTGAGGGGTTATAACAGTAGTCTAGTGTGAGGGGTTAATGCAGTAGTCTAGTGTGAGGGTTATGCAGTAGTCTAGTGTGAGGGGTTATGACAGTAGTCTAGTGTGAGGGGTTATGGTCAGTAGTCTAGTGTGAGGGGTTATGTCAGTAGTCTAGTGTGAGGGTTAAGTCAGGGACAGTGTTTTGAGTATGTCTAGTGTGAGGGGTTATGCAGTAGTCTAGTGTGAGGGGTTATAACAGTAGTCTAGTTGAGGGGTTATACAGTAGTCTAGTGTGAGGGGTTATAACAGTAGTCTAGTGTGAGGGTTATTTCAGTAGTCTGAGTGTGAGGGTTATAACAGTAGTCTAGTGTGAGGGTTATAAGTAGTCTTACGTGAGGGGAGGTTATGTCAGTAGTCTAGTGTGAGGGGTTATGCAGTAGTCTAGTGTGAGGGGTTGATCAGTAGTCTAGTGTGAGGGGTTATGACAGTAGCTCTAGTGTGAGAGGGTTATGACAGTAGTCTAGTGTGAGGGGTTATGTCAGTAGTCTAGTGTAGGGGTTATACATAGTCTAGTGTGAGGGGTTATAACAGTTAGTCTAGTGTGTAGGGGTTAGTCAGTAGTCTAGTGGTGAGGGTTAGTCAACAGATGTTAGTCAGTAGTCTAAGTGTGAAGGGGTTTATGACAGTAGTCTAGTGTGGAGGGGTTATAAGCAGTAAGTCTAGTATGTGAGGTCAATAACAGTAGTCTAGTGTGAGGGGTTATAACAGATAGTCTAGTGTGAGGGGGTTATGTCAGGTAGTCTAGTGTGAGGGGTTATAACAGTAGCTAGTGTGAGGGTTATAACGAGTAGTCTAGTGTGAGGTTAGTGTCTAGTAGGTCTAGTGTGAGGTGAAGGTTATGTCAGTAGTCTACGTGTGAGGGGTTATACAGTAGTCTAAGTGTTGAGGGGTTATGCAACAGTAGTCTAGTGTGAGGGTTATGACAGTAGTCTAGTGTGAGGGGTTTATGTCAGTAGTCTAGTGTGAGGGGTTATAAACGTAGTCTTAGTGTGAGGGTTATAACAGTAGGTCTAGTGTGAGGGGTTATGTCAGTAGTCTAGTGTGAGGGGTTAGTATACAGTAGTCTAGTGTGAGGGGTTATGTCCAGTAGTCTAGTGTGATGGGTTATGACAGCAGTCTAAGTGTGAGGGGTTATTAAACAGTAAGTCTAGTGTGAGGGGTTATAACAGTAGTCTAGTGTGAGGGGTTATGACAGTAGTCTAGTGTGAGGGGTTATAACAGTAGTCTAGTGTGAGGGGTTATGACAGTAGTCTAGTGTGAGTGGTTATGACAGTAGTCTAGTGTGTGGTACGGGAATAATGACAAGCCAACCTGAGCTCTGTGTTCCCCTTCAAAAAAATGAACCGGACCGGATAATTCAAGAGAACCGAACTCAGACCACCTATTGAGATGGTCTCAGTTCGGGTCACCTCTGGGGCTCTGTTGGGTGTTACACAAAAACATTCTGAAAGGGACAAAGTCTGAAAACACCCTTACATGGCTTCCTCTCCTTGTCTCCTTTCCTTGGTCCACTCTTACTGGTTCGGTGAAAGCAACATCTTGGTAGGGATTAGACATTATTTTCTTCAGCTATCCCTTCTTTTTAGAACAAATACATTTTTTGTATGTATTAGAACTGAGTCCCGGCCTAGCATTCCAGTGACCTCTGATCCTGACGTTGTGACCCCTGAACTCTGACCTCAGGTAAGATCCCACCGGAGAGCACCCTGACCTTTAACATCGAGGTGATGGAGATCAGGAATGGACCCAGGTCACATGAATCCTTCCAGGAAATGGACCTCAACGATGACTGGAAACTCTCCAAGGACGAGGCGAGAACACACACACACACACACACAGTAACATTATGCTGTCTGGCATACTTAAAAACCGTTAAATGGATCTTCTCTCTGTTACAAACACAGACACGGACTGTTTCTTCACACTTATACCATGTGAAGGGATTCTCTCTCTCTCTCGTTCTCTTTCTGTCACACAGACACACACTTTACTTTACGTCCTGACTGCATGCTCCCTTTTCCTCCCAGGTGAAGGAGTATCTGAGGAAGGAGTTTCAGCGTCATGGTTACCCGCCCAACGACACCCACCATGAGCAGATGGTGGAGGACATCTTTAAGAAGGAGGATGAGAACGAGGATGGCTTCATCTCCTCCAGAGAGTTCACCTATAAACACGATGAACTTTAACCTCTGACCTAATAATCACCTATACTTATGGCACAGGGTTTTTTATTTCCTGGTCCGGTCAAACTTGGAGGTCTTAGTCCTATTTCTGTTCAGGGTAAAAGTTGCTTTCAGACACAGTTCTAGGATCAGTTTATGTTCGCCATATTAAACGGCGTAGATCATAGGAAACTGACCTTAGATCAGTGTTCAACGGCATCTTGCATCCATCCAAAACGGAATCGGGTTACATGAACATGATATGATCATTCTTTACATTAGACAAGCTATGTGAATTGTGATGCTAGTGTGTGTGTGTGTGTGTGTGTGATATTTTCAGGTTAAAGTTTATTTTAAAAGTTTGTTAATAAACTGCTTATGAACCATTGTTGAATATTTGGTTAAACATTGTTTAACTGTTTTAGGGCCCTTTTGTTTTATATCTACAGTATCAAATGTTTTTCAAGAACCTCTCCAGAGATATATAATGTAAAACATTGATCACAGGATAACATATTTGTGATATAGTTTATAACAACATATTAGTGGTACCTTTTTTTTACTGAATCTATTTTGTGTACACTTTTTGGAGAGAGAAAAAATTATTAAAGTGACTGCCATCTTTTTAAAACAAAACGATACATTTATTCACTGGTAATACTGGAGAATACCTTATCATGTTTAGCCACTAGGTGGCACTGTTTACTAAAGTGTCAGTGTTGATGAGACTGTACATCGAGAGAGTTCAGGCGGTGATAGTATAGCGGGAAAAACATTGCTAATACATTTAGAAAAATATTTATAATGTAGTTTAACAAAACTACCAAATATAGGGAGGCGTATAACGGTGGCACCCTCATACTCAAATGAGACTATGAAAATACTTTTGTCGTAACATTTGAGAAGTCACACAGCAGGTTGAGAGCGTTGGTATTTCTACTGAGAATCTCTTGTCTCGTGTTCGCTAGTTTCTTACTTCTCCTGTTCTTGTAGTTGTTGTGTTTTTGTTCTGCTTTGTTTGTTGTGCTACATTGATATGAATTACTTCATTGTTGGGTTTTGAGATTGCAAGAAAGGCATTTCACTGTTACTACAGTGCCGTTTCCCAGCCAGAGCCAGAGCCAGAGCCCAGCCAGAGCCGTGTGAACGTATAGGGGACTGCTTGTGTGTAACTGATGCCACGCTTTCTGCCTTGAGCAGAAACGACTCAGATCCCATAATGCATAAACGACTCAGATCCCATAATGCATAAACGACTCAGATCCCATAATGCATAAACGACTCACATCCCATAATGCATAAACGACTCAGATCCCATAATGCATAAACGACTCACATCCCATAATGCAGAAACATAGATACATGGAAAATATGCAGAGACAAACATATATACACAGAGAGACATATAGAGAAACACATATATATATATAGAGCGAGAGAAAGACATATAGAGAGAGACATAGAGAGACAGAGACATATATACAGTACCAGACAAAAGTTTGGACACACCTACTCATTCAAGGGTTTTTCTTTATTTTTACTATTTTCTACATTGTAAAATAATAGTGAAGACATCAAAAYTATGAAATAACACATATGGAATCATGTAGTAACCAAAAAAAGTGTTAAACAAGTTAAAATATATTTTATATTTGAGATTCTTCAAAGTAGCCACCCTTTGCCTTGACAGCTGTGCACACTCTTGGCATTCTCTCAACCAGCTTCATGAGGTAGTCACCTGGAATACATTTCCATTAACAGGTGTGCCTTGTTAAAAGTTCATTTGTGGAATTT
>NC_036854.1:41832927-41840744 GCF_002910315.2 Salvelinus sp. IW2-2015
TTTCCAGATCATGTCCAATCAATTGAATTTACCACAGTTGGACACCAATGAAGTTGTAGAAACATCTCAAGGATGAACAATGGAAACAGGATGCACCTGAGCTCAATTTCGAGTCTCATAGCAAAGGGTCTGAATACTTATGTCAATAAGTTATTTCTGTTTATTTGGTTTTAATACATTTGCAAAAATTTATAAAAACCTGTTTTCGCTTTGTCATTATGGGGTATTGTGTATATATTGCTGAGGATATCTTTTTTTAAATCCATTTTAGAAT
Organism: Salvelinus sp. IW2-2015; assembly: GCF_002910315.2. Taxonomy (NCBI): domain Eukaryota; kingdom Metazoa; phylum Chordata; class Actinopteri; order Salmoniformes; family Salmonidae; genus Salvelinus; species Salvelinus sp. IW2-2015. The sequence goes on from NC_036854.1 coordinate 41,833,202, forward strand.
AAAAACTAAAATATATATATTTTTTATTTAACATTTTTAAAAAAAGTTTTTTTTTTATTATTATTATTTAACTAGGCAAGTCAGTTAAAAACAAATTCTTATTTACAATGACGGCCTACCAAGACTGTAACGTGACAAAATGTGGAAAAAGTCAAGGGGTCTGAATACTTTCCAAAGGCACCGTATACACACACACAAGGAAACACTTTGTGTCCCCACCTCCTTGGTTCTCTCTGCTTGGGTAGATGCGTGGAAAGGGCCAAAACTCCTCTGGAGGGGGAAAGTCTTCTATTGGGTGGAACTGAAATTTAGACTCAAAGTCATCTGAAAGACCAGAGAGAGAGACACATTAACACACTGACAAAAGATACCACTAACACAGAGACAGATTAACACACTGACAAACGACACCACTAACACAGAGACAGATTAACACACTGACAAAAGACAGTGTTACACAGCATGTAGGGGGCACAGAGTGTCCACTGCTATTAAAATCACTTACATTTTACAACAACTTTAAAAACCCAAACTCATTTTACAGCAAATCTCCACTCAACTTCAACCGACTGTTATAAAGCCCTTTTTACTTCAGCAGTTGTCACAAAGCGCGTCACAGACACCCAGCCTAAAAGCCTAAAGAGCAAGCCATGCTTCTGTGGCTAGGGGGAAAAAATTACTTTGGCACGATTGCCACAGTTTTGGAGAGGAATTGAATGAGTGAAGGGAGCTATTGAACGAAGAAGGAGAATCAGAATTGGACTTGAGGCTCTCACCCAGGCTGTGCAAGCTGCAAAGCTCAGCCTGCTGTCCAGCCTGCCTCATTAAGGTGGGGGGAGTAGCGAGGAGGAGCGACGACTTGTCCAACTTCCTCATTAAGGACGGGGATAGGGGAGGGAGGAATGAGGGGAGGGATCCGGTGGTTCAGCTCACGTGGGCGGGAGCGGGCGGTGGGGCTGGGGGGGACAAGCCAACGACCTCCTCCCCACACGCTGTCGGGAAAGAAAACAGGGACAATGTGAAGAAACCTCGACAAAGCAGAGTTCTCTCTCAGTTTTTGTAGTCTCTGTCTGTTAGCTAGCTGGATGTTGATGTCATTGGAAGCTAAAACCCAGTACAGGACAAGAATATCTATGAACAGCTGTTATTTCTATTTGGGTTTTTTTACCAGGTACATTGACTGAGAACACTTCTCATTTTACAGCAGGCGGACAACCTGTGGGAATAGTTTACAGAGGAGAAGCGAGGGGGATTGAACTATGAGTCACTTGTAAGCTGGGCATATTAGGTGACCGCGCTGATACATTTTAAACCACTGAGTCATTAACAATCAGATGCAGGAAACCAGTAATCGGAATTCCCTCTAGGATTCCGCGGTTTGTGTTTTATCTTTGATCAACAATACCTGCACCTATAACTGCCGAGAGCTTTTTGCCAAACTTTATAAAACAGCTAAAATCAATCTTGCACTGCAACTATTATTGTTATCAAAACCGACCCGTCGCCAGTACAAACTTGACGGGCGAGCAATTTCAATCAATCACCACACATTTAACGCAAAATATCATGGCTCTCATCAAAGTACACGCAACAACACTTTAATCCCTCACGTCAGCGCATTTTCACAAGACAATTGGAACAAAAATCATTCTGCATATCCACATACAGATATTACAGAATTTGCCGCAGCACAATCAAGCAATCTTTCCCCTGCAAATATCACAGAAAAATTACCTGCACTCTGGGCCACAGCTGAAGTGTGTCCGTTCTCTCGACTGGGTTCAGTGCCAGGTAGGAGGGCGGCAGAGGGGACCACCGGGCCGCATGGCAGGCGGACGCACAGGGCGGCATCTTGTGGAGGTGGTGCAGAGGGGGCAGGAGAGGAGGGGCAGCTGCGGGGTGAATGAGGCAGGGCAGGGTGGAGGAGGAGGAGGGGCCGTGGGGCCAGAAGATAGAGAACCTCAATTCAGAGGAAAGGGGAGGAGGGATGGGGGAGCGAGTAGTGATGGGCGGGGAGAAGGAGGCGTAGGGAGGACCACGACGGGGGAGGGGCGAGGGGGAAAGATGAGATGACGGGGGGAGGGAGGAGGGGGAGGAGGAATGAGAGGCATGGGGGAGGGAGCGAGGCGGTAGACAGAAACCAGAGTTCCGGTTCGGGATGGGAGGAGAGGCAGTGGAGGGCAGGAGGGGTAGTAGGGCTGGGCGGTACAAGGGTGAGAGATGCTGGATGGGGAGCCAGCTAGGCTTCGGTTGACTTGGGTAGGGGAGGAGGGGAGGACCGGTAGGGATGGGGGCGGAGGCCTCTTGCTGGGACGCTCGTTGGAATGAGGAAGGAGGGCGGAAGGAGGCAGTGATGGTGGGAGCAGTGATGGATGAGGGGAGGTTTGCTGTGAGAGGCGGCGACGGGCAGGGGCGGAGCGCTGACGTGCGGCATGGCGGTTGGGAAGGGCTTCCTCTCTCTGTTGGCCTATCGATTAGGCGATCGGGGTGTGGCCACTGTCTTGACGATGTCGGTGGAGGCGTCCACTGAGGCTTCAGTTCCCGTTGATGAGCCTAGAGCGTGACAACTGCCACACACACACACACCACACACACACACACACACACACACAACACACACACACCACACACCACACCACACACACACACACCACACACACACACCACACACACCACCACCACACACGCCTATTAGCAACAGGACCACTACAACACACCACAACCTGCGTTTGTCTATGACAGACTGTGGAAAGATCGACGCGCGAGAGAGAGAACGAGAGAGAGACGAGAGAGAGAGAGAGCGCCGAGAGAGAGACGAGAAGACGATAAGACGAGACGAGAAAACGGAGAGAGAGGAAGAGACGAGGAGAGTGGAAGAGAGAGAGGAACAGAAGAAAGAGCGGAGAGAGAGAGAGAGAGAGAGAGAGAGAAGACAGAGGCAGGAGAGAAAGAAAGAGAGCAGAGAAGAGACGAGAGACCAGAGAGAAGACGAGGGGAGACGAGAGAGAGAAGACAGAGAAAGAGAGGAGGGAGGAGAAAGAGAGAGAGAGAGAAAGACGAGAGGGGAGAGAGAGAGACAGAAAGCAAAGACGAGAGACAGAAGAGAGATGAGAGAGACGAGAGAGAGGAGAGAGAGAGAACAGAGAAAGGGGAGAGAGAGAGAGAGAGGTGGGGAGAGACGAACGACGAGAGAAAGAGACGAGGAGAGAGAGAGACAGAGAACGAGAGGGGAGAGAGAGAGAGACAGAGAAAGAGAGGGAGCAGAGAGAGAGAACAGAGAAAGAGAGGGACGAGAGAGGAGAAAGAGCAGGGGGGGAGAGAGAGATACACGAGAAAGAGAGGAGAGAGAGAGACGACACGAGAAAGACGAGAGGCAAGACAGAGACAGAGAGGGAGAGACAGAGACAGAGAAGAGAAGAGGGAGAGGACAGAGACCAGAGGAGACGGGAAGAGACAGAGACAGAGAAAGAGAGAGACAGAGAGAAAAGCACCATAACTATGACATTTGAAATGTCTTCATTATTTTGGAGTCTTCTGTGGAAGGTGTAATGTTTACCTGTTAACTTTTGATTGTTATATCCAACTTTTTGTTTCTTTAATCTTATCTATTTCACTTGCTTTGCAATGTTCTCCCACGCCAATAAAGCCCCTTAGAATTGAAACGGAAAAATCTGAATAGCAACGGACCACAGACCAGACAGACAGTATATTCATCATCCTGCCATCTTGCGACCCACCCACATTCTTCCCTGGAAGCGCTCTCCGTCCAGCAGGTCTGAGGACGGGGAACCCGCCAGAGAACAAAGCCCCCTGCGAGAGGGTCTCACAGCCTCCACCCCTCCTCCTGATCCTCCCTGCCGGGATGTCCTGGGACAGACAGCCACTGGCCCTTGGGCTCTGCATAGGGAACATCACACACACGATTGAGCTCAATACTTGTTTTATGACATCACCATATCCACACATATCACTTGGTATCTAAAGAGGACTGCCAGATTTACTGGTATCTAAGCAGCGACTGCCAGACTATAACTGTATCTAAGCAGGACTGCAGACTATACTGGTATCTCAAGAGACTGCAGACCTATACTCGGTATCTAAACAGAGGACTGCAGACTATACTGGATCTAAGAGGACTGCACGATATACTGGTATCTGCTGAAGACCTGTAGATATACGGTATCTCAGTCGGACTGCAGATATTACCTGCGTACTCTAAGAGGACTGCCAAGCATATACTGGGTAATCTCCTGAGGACTGTAGATATACTGGTATCTCTTAAGACTGTAGAGCTCATATGGGTATCTAAAAGAGGACTGCAGATATCACTGTACTCTCTGACAGGACTTGCTTAAGATATACTCAGGTACTCTGAGGGACTGTAGATATTACTTGCGTATCTAAGAGGACTGTAGATATACTGGTACTAAGAGGACCTGCAGATATACTGGCTATCTCTGAGGACTGTACGATATACTGGTATTCTCAGTGGCTGCAGATCTACTGCGTATCTAAGGGAGGACTGCAGATATACTGGTATCTCTCGACAGGACTGCTAGATATACGGTATCCGTCTGAGGACTGTACGATACTACTGGTTAATCTAAGAGGACTGCAGATCAACTGGTATCTCTGAGACTGTTAGATATACTGGTTATCTAAGAGGACTGCAGATATACTGGTATCTAAGAGCGACTGCAGATATACTGTATTCTAAGAGGACTGCAAGATATACCTGGTATCTAAAGAGGACCTGCACGACTATACTGGTATCTAAGAGGACTGCAGAGTATACTGCGTATCTCTAGACTGCTATAGAATACTGACTCAGTGGACTGCAGACCTTATTACTCGTACCTAGAGGACTCATATATACTGGTATCTAAGAGGACTGCAGATATTACTGTATCTCTGAGGACTGCTAGAATACTGGTATCTAAGAGGAACTGCAGAATAACTGCTATCTAAGAGCGACTGCACGAGTATACTGGCTATCTAAGAGCGTACTGCGGACTATTACTGATCTAAGAGCGACTGCAGATATACTGGTATCTTAAGAGGACTGGCAGATATACTCGTATCCTAAGAGGACTGCCAAGATATACTGGTATCTAAGAGACTGCAGATATACTGGATATCTAAGAGGACTTGCAATATACTGGTATCCTAAGAGGACTGCAGATACACTGGTATCTAAGAGCCCGACTGCAGATATCACCTTGGATCTAACGAGCGACTGCAGATATTACTGGATCTCAAGAGGACTGCAGACTATACTGGTTATCTAGAGGACTGCAGATATACGCGGCGTAATCTCGACAGGAAATTGTCCAAGTTCTCCCATCTTCAAGGCCTTTCAGTTGCGTCACAATGACTTGCCCACACTTTACTTAGCACAGACATTTGAGTCAATGTGTTTGACGTTTAGCGCTTGCAACAGGCATGATTCTATCTAGCTATCATGTCAGAGGTTGTTCCTGACAACATGACCTAACCATTGAGAAAACTGGGCGGTGCTGATTCTATAGATATAGCAGGCCTTCGTAATAGAATATAGGAGGCTTGGCGTTAAATAGAATATAGGAGGCCTCGGCTTTATAGAATTATAGGAGGTCTGGGTTATAGAACTATAGCGAGGTCCTGCGTTATAGCAATATAGGAAGCCTTGGGGTTATAGAACTATAGGGGGTATAGAATTATAGGGGGTTATAGAATACGAGGGGTTCTGGCGTTATAGAATATAGGAGCGTCTGGGTTTACAGAATATAGGCGAGGGCCTGGGTTATAGAGTCAAGGGGGTTATAGAATATAGGAGGCCTGGGTCTATAGAATATAGGAGGCCTGGGTTTATATAATATCAGAAGTCTGGGTATTAGCAATACTTTAGCGGCCTGGGTTATAGAATCTATTAGGAGGCCTGGTATAAGAATATTAGCGGAGGTCTGAGGTTTATAGAATATAGGCGAGGCTTGGCGGTTATCAGAATATTAGGAGGTCTGGCGTTATAGAACCTATAGGAGGTCTGGGCGTTATTCAGAATATAGGTGGCCTGGCGTTATAGAACTATAGGAGGCCCTGGTTATAGCAACCTATAGCGACGGTCTGGGCTTAAGAACTATAGGGGCCTGCGTTAGTAGAAATATAGGAGGCCTGGGTTATATAATATAGGAGGCCTGCGTTATAAGAATTTATAGCGAAGGCCTGCGGTTATTAGAATATAGCGAGCGCCTGGGTTATTAGAATTAAGGAGGCCTGGCGTCTATATAATATAGGGTATGGGTCTATAGTCAATATAGGAGGCCTGGGTTATAGAACTATAGGACGGCCTGGGCTATAGAATATCAGGCGACCTGGGTCTATAGAATTAGCGAGGCCTGGCGTTTATAGAACTATAGGCAGGCCTGCGGGTCTATATAATATAGGAGCCTGGGAGTTATAGAATATAGGAGTCTGGCGTTATAGAATATAGGAGGCCTGGGTTTATAGAACTATAGGGGGTTACTAGCAATATAGGACCGCCTGCGGTTTTAGCAATATAGGGGGCTTATAGACATATAGCGAGAGCCTGGGTTATAAGAATATAGCGAAGGCCTGCGGTATTATAGCAATATAGGAAGGCCTGCGGCTTTATAGAATATAGGGGCGGTAAGGAACTGATAGGGGGGTTATAGAATATAGGGGCGGTTATCAGAATATAGGCGGGTTTATAGAATATAGGGGCGGTTATAGACTATCTAGCCGGGGCGTTATAGAGTATATAGGCGGGGTATAGAATATAGAGGCCTGGGTTATTGAATATAGCGAGGCCTGGGCTTATACTAACTATAGGAGGCATGGGTTATAGAAATATAGGGGGTTATCGACTACTTAGGAGCCGGGTATATACGAATACAGGAGTCTGGGTTATAGAACTATAGGGGGTCTGGGTTATCAGGAATCATCAGGGGGGTCTATAGAACTATTATTCAGCGGAGGCCTGGAACACCCCACCCGCGTTATAGACACTATAGGAGGCCTGAGGCTTATAGAAAATAGGAGCGCCTGCGGTCTAATAGAATATAGGCAGCCCTCGGTTATAGAATACTAGGGGGGTTATAGAACTATAGGAGGCCCTGGGTCTATAGAATTATAGGGGGCCTGGGTTTATAGATATAGGAGGCCTGGTTATAGAGATAGGAGGCCTGGGTTATAGAGATATAGGAGGCCTGCGGTTATAGAATATAAGGAGCCTGGGTATAGAATATTAGGGGTTATATTAATATAGGCAAGGCCTGGGTTATAGAATATAGGGCGGCCTTGGTCAATAGACATATAGGAGGCTGGGTTATAGATATAGGAGGCCTGGCGCTTATAGAATATAGGGGTTACTAGAATATATGAGGCCTGGGTTATAGAATATAGGGGGCCCATGGGTTATAGCAATATAGGAGGCTGCGGTCTATGAATATAGGAGGCCTTGGGTTATAAATATCAGGAGGGTTATAAGAATTATAGGAGGCCTGCGTTATAGAATATAGGAGGGCCTGGGGTTATATCTCTCTCG
>NC_036854.1:41843136-41846550 GCF_002910315.2 Salvelinus sp. IW2-2015
GGAGAGTAGAAGAGTGCAGGAGAGTAGAAGAGGTATAAAGAGAGAGAGTAGAAGAGGTACAGAGAGAGAGGATAAAAGTGAGGGGGTGGTAACAGTGTACAGTGCAGTAAGTGATTAAGCTTACTGTCAACGAAAGTTTCCTGACCAGGAAAACCTCAGAAACTTCCTGGTCAGGTCATGTGGTCAGGAAAACACTTAGCCCTAGCAAGTACATTACAAAGGGACACATCTTTGTCATGTTGATGAATATCAAACTGATCCCAGGTCAGAGATAGACACACGGACCTATATAGACACTGCTTTGCCAGCCATCAAAGGAAATTAACCGAGAGCTTACTCTTAAATATGACACCGGCATCCTACGGTGTCTGTTCTCTACCCTAGTGTGTGTGTGTGTGTGTGGGTGTGTGTGTGTGTGTGTGTGTGTTGTGTGTGTGTGTGTGTGTTGTTGTGTGTGTGTGTGTGTGTGTGTGTGTGTGTTGTGGTGTGTGTAACTGTACCTCTAATAAATAATGCAAATAGAGACAGGTGGTTGACACATGGTGTGCGTGTGTGTGTGTGTGTGTGTGTGTGTGTGTGGTGTGTGTGTGTGGTGTGTGTGTGTGTTGTGTGTGTTGTGTGTGTGTGGTTGGTGTGTGTGTGTGTGTGTGTGTGCTACCTGTGGTGGGTGAGCAGTACAGGGTGGTGGAGGTGGAGGGGTGCAGGGGGAGGGAGGAGGGGGGACAGGCATGACTGACCACAGAATCTCTGGCCTGCAGAACACAAGAAATTAACAGAAAATTAGTGTCAAGGAAATGAAGGAAAGGGATACGTTTTCCGTTTGTAATCAGGCCATTACAGACATAAACACTTTCTCGTTTGGAATCAGGCCCATTACAGACAGAAACACGTTTTCCGTTTTGAATCAGGCCCATTACAGACAGAAACACTTTCTCTGTTTGGAATCAGGCCTATACAGACAGAAACACTTTCTCCGTTTGGAATCAGGCCCATACAGACAGAAACTAACCCAGAGTTTTTCAGTCCAGTAGTGGGTTAACCTGGATCAACTACTCCTCTGGGATTAAGGAGATGAGAGTTCCATTGTTGTGGGACTTTTAGATTTTTCCAGGAGCAGCTTCTATCAAAGGGTCATCCTGATCCGACCTCGTTCCCATCTCGCTGGATAGGATGTTTCCACCACGGGACACAGAAAACAGAAGCAGTGGAACACTCCTTCCTCTCCAGGGAAATATGAGATCCCCTTCCCACAATGCTCGGCGGTCACCCAGGGGTGGGTGTGTGTGTATGTGTGTTGTGTGTATACACGCACATGCATTTGTGTTACATATATGTGCGTACGTCTTTGTGTGTGTGGTGTGTTGTGTGGGAGCGCATAAGTGTGTATGAGAGGGGACACAGAGTGGTTTAACAATGGCCTCTGTTGTCTCAGAAGCAGCACTCTAACCTCCCCTTAGCTTTGCCTAGCAGGCCAACTGCCTCCGCTGGCATTACGCTAAAGACAGGCTGCAAAACATACCAGCTGAATGTTTAAGGACCCTACTTTTCATAGCAAGAAACACTTCAAGTTACTTTTCAAGAGCAAGAACACTTCAAGTATACTTTTCAATAGCAAGAACACCTCAAGTGTACTTTCAATAGCAAGAACACTTCAAGTATACTTTTCAATAGCAAGAACACTTCAAGTGTACTTTTCAATAGCAAGAACACTTCAAGTGTACTTTTCAAGAGCAAGAACACTTAAAGTGTACTTTTCAATAGCAAGAACACTTCAAGTGTACTTTTCAATAGCAAGAACACAAGTGTACTTTTCAATAGCAAGAACACTTCAAGTGTACTTTTCAATAGCAAGAACACTTCAAGGATACTTTCAATAGCAAAAAACACTTCAAGTGTACTTTTCAATAGCAAGAACACTTCAAGTATACTTTTCAATAGCAAGAACACTTCAAGTGTACTTTTCAATAGCAAGAACGTTTTAAGATTGTACGTTTTAAGAACTACTTATCAAGAACGAGAACCTCTCAAGATCGCTTCAATAAAAATAATTCCAAGAGCAAAAAAACGTTTCAAGAACGTACTTTTCAAAGAGTAAAAAAAACGTTTCAAGAACGTACTTTTCAAAGAGTAAAAAAAAACGTTTCAAGAACGTACTTTTCAAAGAGTAAAAAAAAACGTTTCAAAAACGTACTTTCAAAGAGTAAAAAAAAACGTTCAAGAACGTACTTTTCAAAGAGTAAAAAAAAAACGTTTCAAGAACGTACTTTTCAAAGAGTAAAAAAAAACGTTTCAAGAACGTACTTTTCAAAGAGTAAAAAAAAACATTTCAAGAACGTTTCAGGTACCGACTGAGTACGCTGTATTCCACAACCATTGAGACATGAATTTTCAATACCACATTAAGCCTCCAACAATTGTAACTTGTAGTAACAGAAAATGAAAACCTTTTAATAGTAACAGAAAATAAAAACCTTTTAACATCTGCAACAAGCACCCACATTTCTTCTTCCTTGTTTTCTTCCTCTAATATTTCTTCTCCTTCCTTCCTTTCTGCTTCTTCTTCTCCTTTTTTCACACTCGATTTCCTCCTTCCATACCTCGACCCAAGACTATGTTGCAGAAACATCTTAACAAAGCAGGCAACCCACAAACTTGCASAATGTAGTACAAAATGGAATTCTTCTTCGTTGGAATGTTTAGTTCCAGTTTCGGGAATGAAATCTGAGAAGATGTTTTTTTTTTTGTGATAGAGAAATCAGCAGGTGTTCGGCTGAAGCGTCGACCGTCAGACACAGAGACTTCCACCCGAATTTTACGACTTTATAAATCTTCCAAGATTCCTTAGAAGAGCTGTCTTCCAAAAGGGAGAGCGAGACGCCCGTGTGTCTTCTGTTCAACACTGTCTCATGCTTAGGTAGGGTGGAATTAGGCTACATAGCAACACTGTCGAATAACAACCAGAACAGAACATGGTTTTGTTTGTCAATGTTTTGCCCAAATGAATGACATGAGGTTTCCCAATGAATTCCGGTATCTCAACGGTGTGTGTGCGTGTGTGTGTGAGAGAGAGAAACAGAGAGACAGAGAGKGTGAGAGGGTGGAATAGGTACAAAGAGAGTGGATAAAAGAGAGGGGGTGGAAGAGGTATTGAGAGAGGGTGGAAGAGGTATAGAGAGAGTAGAAGAGGTATTGAGAGAGTAGAAGAGGTATAGAGAGAGTAGAAGAGGTATAGAGAGAGTAGAAGAGGTATAGAGAGAGTAGAAGAGGTATAGAGAGAGTAGAAGAGTAAAAGTCGACGGGGGGGTACAGTGGTACAGTCATAGTGATTAACTTACTGTCATACGAAAGTTTCTGGACACGGAAAACCTCAGAAACTTGTCTGGTCGGTCATGTGGTCAGGAAAACACTTAGCTT
>NC_036854.1:41848426-41853931 GCF_002910315.2 Salvelinus sp. IW2-2015
ACACTCCTACCGGACACACTGGTCTGTCTGTACTGTCTGTAGGTAATGACTTACACTCCTAACGGACACACTGGTCTGTCTGTACTGTCTGTAGGTAATGACTTACACTCCTACCAGACACACTGGTCTGTCTGTACTGTCTGTAGGTAATGCAGCCCGTGTTCCTTTCGCAAGCAGGCCGAGTTACAGCACCATTCACAAAGTGTCTCAGAGGTAGGAGTGATGATCTAGGATCGGTTTTATATTTGACATAGTATTGACTATGATGATATGGACAGGTGGAGACCTGATCCTAGACCAGTACTCCTACTCGGAGTTGTTTTGTGGATATTGGCCACTGATCTGTTCTGAGCAGCTGACACAAGCAACTGCTGCCCAACACAACCAGCCACCCCCACTTCTGTCGTGTGTGGCATGTAAAATCTCCTATCCAACCCAAACAGGAATTGAAACGGGTAATCCCAAATATCCCAATTGGAGAGTAAAACCCCACCATGGGCGTTGCAACATCGCATAATCGCCATATTATCCCTAATTAGCGCGTATTTGACGTGCGCTTCGACCTCCATTCACAAATGTGTTTAGAATTTTTTTTTAATTGCTCATACTCCAGTATCAAAAAAGGTACAAAAATATATATATTTTAATGTACATTTGCCTAACCATAATCTATCTTGTACGATATACTCATTGGTTTTGGGAATGCGAATAGAACAAGTGAAACTTTCCCGCAACTGGGAAYGCAAGGTGTCATGTTGCTGTGGTAACAACAGACCTTGACCGTAAGCGTAAATATAGCCTTTTAGCCAAAGGTAATGGCTCAAGATAAGCAAACTATCAAGCAACCATATTTTGCGGGAGGACAACACATGTATGTTTTCCATGTTATGCAACCGACAACAAATAGCATACCCAGGTGAAATACATTGATAGGCCTATGCTAAAAAAGTTATTTTTTCAATATCAACATTTTGCATTCCGTTATGTTGAAGGCCTACTTACCTCCAAGCCTATGTATTACCGGGAGGATTTCGTTCGTGGCGCGACAAGTCCGTCAGCACTCTGCCCGCAGAGCGTGTGCCGCTGACCCGGCAGGTACCGACGGCAGATACTGACGGCAGGTACCGACGGCAGATACTGGCGGCAGATACTGTACTATTATTGGGGAGGAAGACTACAGTCACTGACTACAGTTACAGACGTCGGATTCGAGCTGTATAACGAGCGCACCACTATAACGTTAGTCCGCTACAGCTGGAGAGCACAACCCCAGGGACAGCAACAATGTTGTGATAGGTTTGTAGTCCGGCGTTGGTCGTTGGCTATTCCAGAAAAAGAAAAACGGTTCATTTGAAGTTCCACCAATTTTCAACTGGTGATGGTGAGAGTTAACGACAGATACAACACAGCCAAATGTCTCATTAAAAGTATGCTAGTGAACACAACAAAAAAAGTTTGTTCAGAAGTTGGTGTGAAATTACTTCTCGTCTTCTCTAGCCTACGGTTGTTTGTGCGTAATATCTCTTYCCACGCCGTGTTGACAAGTTGGGACACCAAGGGGACACACCTTGTCGCTTCGAGGAACCCAAGCCTCTGACCAATCAGAAGTCMTTAGTGGGCGCGCTCCGGGGGGCACTAATGCTGCGTTCATCTGCCCCGTTGGAGATTCCTATTTCCTAGCAGTGATGTCGGGAAAATACGACTTTGTTTCATTCGTGTGCTTTTTTGGTCGGTGCAATTATTCAACCAATATGATTTTASCTAGCTTGATAAGCTAGTTAACGTTGCGTATGGTTAAGTTAGCTAGATTGCTGAACATTGACACTATGATCAAACCAGCCACATTATACCTTACCCACATTGTAGTTGTCATAAACGGATTTGTTGTTATATGTTGTTTGAAAAGGTGTTTTCCACTTGTAATTCCGATTTGAATGGTTGTTCCAAGTCAAACCTCCCAGTTATAACTAGGAACTTCTGATAACTCRGATAGCAAGCGAACAAGGCATATATGTCACAAAGAACTTTCCCAATCAATACACCTGTCATRGTATGAGAGCAGCAGGTTGTGACAAACAGAGTTCGGGGAATATGCACAAAATCATAAACGCCTCCCATTTCTAAAATGTACCCTCTTAAAATGTGATTTTAAACCTAACCCTAACCTTAACCTCACTGCTAACTTTATGCCTAACCAGCGTTTCCCAAACTAGGGGCCGTGACCCCATGTGCGAGAGAAACTCTGAAATAAAATAAATAAAATCATGCTTGGGTCATAGAACAGGGGTTAGGTCAGTAGCAGAGCGTGGCTCTATCTTTTAAACCGTTTATGCTACAAAATATCCCTCCACGACAATACCAAGAAGCCTCACAGGATTCAGAGTAGACAAGACCAGGCACTAAATCAGTTTCCCAAACTAGGGGACGCGACCCCAAGTGGGACAAGACCAGGCACTAAATCAGTTTCCCAAACTAGGGGACGCGACCCCAAGTGGGACAAGACCAGGCACTAAATCAGTTTCCCAAACTACGGGACGCGACCCCAAGTGGGACAAGACCAGGCACTAAATCAGTTTCCCAAACTAGGGGACGCGACCCCAAGTGGGACAAGACCAGGCACTAGATCAGACTGGGGGAAAAAGAACATAATCAATGAGGATGCTCTTTTCTACACAGAAGATCATACAAAATTATTGCCTGATGGTCCTCTGAACTTCCCACTACTTTTCTGATGTATTTCAGTCACTTCAAACCATACTGTCTTCAGATTTAAATATGGTCAAAAGTACTGTCAGACTGATTTGTAATAGACTGTCATAACTCAAATTATGACTAGCAGCATACCACCCTGCGTCCAACTGCTGGCTTGCCTCTGAAGCTTTACAAGGTTGGTCCCTGGATGGGAGACCAGATGCTGCTGGAAGTGGTGTTGGAGGTCCAGTAGGAAGCACTCTTTCTTCTGGTCAAATTTGATTTTATCCCAATGCCCCAGGGCAGTGATTGGGGACATTGCCCTGTGTTGGGTGCTATTCATTGGATGGGACGTTAAACACGTGTCCTGACTTTCTGGGGTCCGTTTTTTTGGGGGGGATCAAAATGGGGTCACGGGCCAAAACAGTTTGGGAAACGTTAGCCTATCCCTTATTTTAAATTAGAACATTTTAACTGTGTGGCTGTAGAACTTGACTTTGTGGCTGTGGACTCTGACTTTGTGGCTGTAGAATTTGACTTTGTGGCTGTGGACTCTGACTTTGTGGCTGTAGAATTTGACTTTGGCTGTGGACTTTGACCTTGTGGCTATAGAAGCCAGTGGTAACCTACTTGCAGGGATCCTGATGTACAGTAGACAGAGAGAACATCTACCCGCTAGTGGTGAAGTTAAAAGATGACACCAAACCCTGAGAAGTGGAGCACACAGACCATGGGGCATTCCCAATTTTCCCCTGCCCAGAATAGAGACCAGAGATGACACAGTACAGACATGTCATTTGATCTCAGTTCACAGTTAAACCCCAGTCAGACTAACATCAGAGTGAAGCTATCATTTCACAGGCTGGTCCCAGATCTGTGTGCTTACTTTTAGCCAACCCCTCTGACAATCACATGACTGTCTGACTATAGTTTTGTCCCAAATGACCCCCTATCCCTATATTCCCTATATGTTCCATATATATTCCCTATATGTTCCCTATTGTCACGTCCGTTGTTAGGAGACCAAGGTGCAGCGTGGTGGCATACATTTTACTTTATTTTCAAATGATACAAAAAACAAAACAAAAACACGAAACGAATGTAAAGCTCTGTAGCGCTAAACACCAACTATACAAAGACAAGATCCCACAAACTAGGGTGGAAAACAGGCTGCCTAAGTATGATTCTCAATCAGAGACAACGATAGACAGCTGCCTCTGATTGGGAACCACACCCGGCCAACAAAGAAATAGAAAACTAGAATGCCCACCCAAATCACACCCTGACCTAACCAAATAGAGAAATAAAAATGCTCTCTAAGGTCAGGGCGTGACACCTATGTTCCCTATATGTTCCCTATATGTTATGAGCCCTATGGGTCCTGGTCTAAAGTAGTGCACTAAATAGGGAATAGGGTGCCATAGGGCTCTGGTCTAAAGTAGTGCACTATATAGGGAATATGGTGCCATAGGGCTCTGGTCTAAAGTAGTGCACTATATAGGGAATAGGGTGCCATTTCAGGCTGTATCATATCCGGCCGTGATCAGGAGTCACAAAGTCGGCGCACAATTGGCCCAGAGTCATCCGTGTTAGGGGAGGGTTTGGCCGGGGTAGGCCGTCATTGTAAATAAGAATTTGTTCTTAACTGACTTGCCTAGTTAAATAAAGGTTAAATAAAAAATTTAAAAACATTTTTTTTAAAGTACTACTTGTTGTCTTATTGCTCCTCATGAATACACTCCACCAAGTCACTCTCTCTGCCATTTTCCACCTGCAAGTATCATTGAAAGTATGTACAACACAGTATACCTAAAACATACATTATGTTGTCATAGTGATTTAATATTGATAGGTAGATACAGTGTTATTACAATGTAATAACTGTTTACAATCATGTTGGTATAAATGCACAATGTATATTATGGTGTTACACCAAACATCCTCAGCAGCATAATGCACTTGTGGTTAGAGTGTCTGCCGCCAGGTTGGGAGTTCAATCCCCGCCCAAGTCCTTTCAAAGACTGTAAAAATGGGAKCTGGTGCGTCTCTGCTTGGTACTCAAGTAGACTGACGGTAAGGCCCTGCAAAAAAAACGTTACCTCGTGAAACAGGAGCTATGTTTCCGCTGACTTGCATAAACCAGTTTTTGTAAAATGTGACAGATATAATTAGTGTTTCACCTCACTGTTGCTGTGGTGACCGTTGAAATGTTTGTTCCATAAAAAGCTTTCTTCATTCCATTGTGGCGTTTTAATAAAKTAARCAATTAAACTCTCTAGAATAATCTGGAATKATTTTAACATAATTTGGTCCTTGTGGCTGTGCCTCTATTGTTTACAGTGCCTTTATGTATGTCAACCTGTATGTCGCCAGGTAACCCTAAAGCCCAATCTTCCCTTCTCTGGGAGAATTATGTCGCCAGGTAACCCTAAAGCCCAATCTTCCCTTCTCATCATCATCAACATCATAATCAATTATAGCTCTATGATTTATATGCCATTATGTTCTTGTTGGACAGTGATAGTCTATGAATATGAATCATTAACTTATTTGCAAACACACAAAACACACACAGTCTATAATATCCGTAACTATCTATGTGGTGTAAATGAGCATGAGAACAGCAGAGACAGAGCTATAATTCACTGCTCAGCAATGCTCCAAGCACCTCTCCACCACCGGGACATTCAACCTGCACTATCCGGGCTGGGATTGGGACGGAACCAACCTGGAGGGGTCGAACATTTCAGAACCTTAGCCTCCGAAACTGTCGCGGTGGACCGCTCAGGAGAGCCGCGTTCAGGAGTATCAAAT
>NC_036854.1:41857140-41870181 GCF_002910315.2 Salvelinus sp. IW2-2015
AGACTGACGGTAAGGCCCTGCAAAAAAACGTTACCTCGTGAAACAGGAGCTATGTTCCACTGACTTGCCATAAACCAGTTTTTGTAAAATGGACAGATATAATTACTGTTTCACCTCACTGTTGCTGTGGGTGACCGTTGAAATGTTTGTTCCATAAAAAGCTTTCTTCATTCCATTGTGGCGTTTTAATAAAATAACCAATTAAACTCCTAGAATAATCTGGAATAATTTTAACATAATTTGGTCCTTGTGGCTGTGCCTCTATTGTTTACAGTGCCTTTATGGATGTCAACCTGTATGTCGCCAGGTAACCCTAAAGCCCAATCTTCCCTTCTCATCATCATCAACATCATCATCAATTATAGCTCTATGATTATTATGCCATTATGTTCTTGTTGGACAGTGATAGTCTATGAATATGAATACATTAACTTATTTGCAAACACACAAAACAACACACAGTCTATAATATCCGTAACTATCTATGTGGTGTAAATGAGACATGAGAACAGCAGAAACAGAGCTATAATTCACTGCTCAGCAATGCTCCAAGCACCTCTCCATCACCGGACATTCACCTGCACTATCCGGGCTGGGATTGGGACGGAACCAACCTGGAGATCGCGAACATTCAAGAACGAACTTAAGTCCCTGTTAATTCATGTCAAAATCCATGGTTGACCTCTTGTGGAGTCAGTATAAATGAACTATTCTGTTGTGCCTTCGAAAAGTGAGTCTAGTCATGCACGGCTGAGAATTATTCTCTTTCCAAGGTTGGAAAACGATCAACCTCACCAGTCATTCATTGTTGTTTCAGTGAATCTGGGTAACTGCGGATGAATTGATCGTTTACTCGACCTGCAGTTTTAGCCTGTCCCCGAAACTGTCCGCGGGTGGACACAGCCGAGCTCAGGTCGAAGAAGCCGCCGTCAGGGGGAGCAGATCAACGAGTAAACGATACGAAAAGGGTATCAAGATTGGTCCGGCAGCTTTATCCCCAGACGTGTTGCACTGAGTTAACCTAGACAAGTCGGAACATACTCTGATTGACACATTACATGGTAAAGGCAACATGGGTAAATGAATACTGAGTTCGGGGCCCAACGGGAAAGCGCAGCAGAAAATGAATGCCCTCTCAAGCTTATGTTAAATGTAGTCTTCCAGATATGATAGGATAGGTACATCTGTGATCGATTAGCACACAGATTAGAATTAGTTATCTCAAAATACTCCATCTTCAACGATCGTGGAATGCCACAAAAACTTTATGGCAATACCTCATGGAAATATTGCAACATTGATATTAACACAGGGAACGTTGCTTTTATCATCTCTACCGATCCCTCCAGGTTGGGTGCCGGCGCCAAAAGCACTATGCAGGTCGCGAAATAACGCAAGCTAATGAATCTCACATTTTGACAAAATGGAATTCCTGCTTTATGCAAGTCAGCGGAAACATAGCTTGCCTGTCACGTGAATAAGAGGTCTTTGGAGCATTGTAACGTTTTTGTTAGCATTGCTGAGATTATAGGCTCGGCTCCTTTCTCTCGCCGTGTGCAGTCCTTCAAATCTTCGTGCGATACACCACAATAACCAAGCAGTACAGATAATCTTGTCACCACGTGTTGTGTGCTCTCCGTGTGTGAGCGTGAAGTGTTCGTGTGAGTAAAAGAGGACTAATGTATTGGCAGCATTCGAATGATGTGACAACTCCCAACACGCGCACTTTCTGCAACGGACAAGAACACCAACTTCGTGAACCCACCACGCAGTGCATTAATGTTCGAACATGAGCTGAGTAAGGAATGTATTGAGTTTGTGATGAGGAGAGTGGAAGAAGATAATCGCGTCGAGTGAAGGCTATACCGATTGAGGTGTCATCTTGCGACAGACAGGGACAGTACAGAAACACTGAAACAAGATAGTAGCCCAAAGCCCACTGAAGTTACCTGTAAACACGATAATTATGATAGCCATTGTATAGAATAAGTAAACATCGTCGTATCTACAGAGGCCTTCGATGCAATAGAGTGTAGGAAGGGATGCGACGGTAATGTTGTAGCAAGAAACATTACCGCAACATAGTAGTGGTATTTAGGCGAGTTAGTACATAGTAGAAAAGTGTCCTATGAACTACAACAGTTCAAGATACGTGCTCACAGCTAGGAAAAATGGCAGAGAAGGCAACGCTGACCTTGGAGCTATCGGAAGTGTGAGTGTACGATAGGTTAGCAATTAAAGACAAACGTGTGAAGAGTATCATGGGTCAGTAGCAGAGCTCTCAAAGAACAAAATTCTTATTTACTGAATAGACGGGCACATCTACGCGGCGCCAAAACCCGATGCCGCCTAAACCAACGGATGGACTCTGGCCAATTGGTGCGCCGACTTTTGTGACTCCTGATCATCGGCCGGTATATATACAGCCTGAAATGGCACCCTATTCCCTATATAGTGCACTACTTTAGACCAGGCCCTATGGCACCCTAATTTCCTATTTATTGCACTACTTTAGACCAGACCCATAGGGCTCATACATATAGGGAACATATAGGGGAATAATGGTGTCACGCCCTGACCTTAGAGAGCATTTTTATTTCTCTATTTGGTTAGGTCGTGGTGTGATTGGGTGGGCATTCTAGTTTTCTAGTTCTTGTTGGCCGGGGATGGTTCCCAATCAGAGGCAAGCTGTCTATCGTTGTCTCTGATTGGGAATCATACTTAGGCAGCCTGTTTCCACCCTAGTTTGTGGGATTTGTCTTTGTATAGTTGGTTTTACGCTACAGAGCTTTACATTCGTTTCGTGTTTTTTGTTTGTTTTTTGTATCATTTGAAAATAAAGTAAAATGTATGCCACCACGCTGCACCTTGGTCTCCTAACAACGGACGTGACAATAGGGAACATATAGGGAATATATATGGAACATATAGGGAATATAGGGATAGGGGGTCATTTGGGACAAAACTATAGTCAGACAGTCATGTATTGTCAGAGGGGTTGGCTAAAAGTAAGCACACAGATCTGGACCAGCCTGTGAAAGATAGCTTCACTCTGATGTTAGTCTGGACTGGTTTAACTGTGAACTGAGATCAAATGACATGTCTGTACTGTGTCATTCTTCTGTCTCTATTCTACTTGAGTACCAAGCAGAGACGCACCAGGTCCCATTTTTACAGTCTTTGAAAGGACTTGGGCGGGGATTGAACTCCCAACCTGGCGGCAGACACTCTAACCACAAGGCCACTGAGTTAGTGATAGATGCAACTAGGCAGATTATAATTCGTATARATGTTTTCCACCCTCAGCCTCCTGCAACACAGAGATGAAAATGCAATRAGTGCTAAAATTAGCTGAGACATTTAATAAAGTCCTGTTTCCARTTCACAACTGGWGCCAGCTCGATTAGAAWTCYGGCTYGTGGCGCCGTTACTATGCAACCACTAAACTGATTGCTGCTGGATGCTGACACAAAGTTTAGCTAGCTTGTCTGGGKTTGTTTTTGTTAGCTAGCACATGGACAAGCAGTACTGCAGTAGTCAAACATGACACGAATTACCACCATAGCTYYATCCTTCATTCATTTTTACACTATACAATACATTTTTATGAGAACAGTCAGCTACAGATTTTTTTTAGCTAGCAAATCAGAGTTGAAACAAGCTAACTAGCTAACGTGAGCTTGCAGGAATTTTAGCTGACCATGTCTTATTGAAAGCTAGCTAGCTATAGCATATCAAGCATTTCCTATTGTTTCCTTGCTTAGCTAACTAGCTAATAGCCAATGCCATGGCAAGCAAGGTAGGGAATAAGGGTTGGGTTGCAACGGTTTACGCTAGCTAGCTAGCCTGTTATGCTAGCGCCGACGCTAACCGTTTAGCTAGCTAGCTAACGTCAGCAAGCTAAAGACATGGCTCTGAGTCTGGGTGGTAATGGGTAACGTTAGTTGCAGCATGGTGAGGGTGAATTAAATCTAGCTAGCTAGTTAGCAACATTAGTGTCTCTATTATAAAGAGAGGGTAGGAGTGAGAGGAATCCTGGGTTCTTTCAAAAGCTARTGCCACATTGATTACAAGTTGAAGTAAACATAGCGAACGAAGCCTGGACTGATACCAATTCCACCTGTTGTAGGAAATGTAGTTTCCAGATGCTTTAGCATGGACACACTGTATATGCATTAGTGTTTCTGGATTAAGTTTCTCTAACAGTTTTATCATCTCTGTCTCACACATGCACAAACACACACACACTGCTTTGGCTGTGTTGGATAACAACAGCTACAGTAGCCTACGGATTATACTTGTGTAGGGTACCAAACCACAATAGGGTGTAAATAAGCAATGGAGAAAGAATAACTAGGTAAGGGGTTTTGAATCATAAGTGCACACAGAGTTCATGGGTTCAAGTATAAGGTTGTTGTTATCTCTGATTGGATGGGCAGAATCATAGATACAGAACCTCTCTGGCAACCGAACCGATAAAACAAATGACAAGCCGGCTTGGATAGCAACTTACATTTGTGTTGGGACTATATCTCGTGGAAGGATGAAATATTCTTAATTAATTAATTTAAAAAAATACATGTCAATCATTATTTGAATATGTTGGTAACGTGTTGTATAAAAGTGATAATGCCCTCATAGCCGGTGTTTGGAGGATATATTGGCACGGTTTGCAAACATCTTCTCCGGCCTAACATCCGTGCCAATATATCCTACTAACACCGGTTTCTCGGTGAGTCACTTATGTCAGAGTCACTTATGTCTCTGTATAACATCCTTGCCTGCGCCTCCTCTAGAACTGACCCTGGATGGTGATTGTCTTGATATGACAGAGCAAATTATACGGTAATATCAGACTGTTGTGTATGTTTAAATGGTTACAGAGACTGTGAGTAGGAGAGAAGTTAACTTTAATTTGATAAGAAATGTGTAGTAAGCGTTTCTTAGATGACTATCAGTCTTCTTTAGAAGACGTGTTTGGGCAGTCAGTCAGACAATCTCATGCTACACTTTAAATCAGGGGTTCCCAAACGTCTTTTTTTTACTCGGAGCCCCCCCCCCCCTTCCAGCATTGGGGAACATCTCATTTTCTATCGGCACAAGCACTGTTCATCACAAACGGTTCACACCCCGCTTGTTAAAGCTTATTTCCTGCAATTCTACACATTTTGTCATGGGGTGCAAAGAAATTTTTGCAGTTTTAAAGCATTTTGTTGTTGTTGCAATTCTCACGATTTTGCTATGTCTAATGTGTATTCAAGTGATATTTGAGTGACAAAAGAATTACAACAATATCTACAGGCTTAAAAACCTAAATAAAAAAGTGTTTTACTTTTATTTAACTAGTCAAGACAAAATTCTTATTTACAATGACAGCGTACACCCGGACGACGCTGGGCCAATTGTGCGTTGACCTGTGGCACTCCCAATCACGGCCGGTTGTGACACAGCCTGGATTCGAACCAGGGTGTCTGTAGTGAAACCTGTCACACTGAGACGCAGTGCGTTAGGCCGCTGCTCCACTTGGGAGAGACATGGGCCAGTTGAT
Organism: Salvelinus sp. IW2-2015; assembly: GCF_002910315.2. Lineage (NCBI taxonomy): Eukaryota > Metazoa > Chordata > Actinopteri > Salmoniformes > Salmonidae > Salvelinus > Salvelinus sp. IW2-2015. The sequence goes on from NC_036854.1 coordinate 41,862,689, forward strand.
CTGGACATTTCTGACAAGTTATAAATAGCTCTCTTAAGTTATGCGATGACTAACAGGACAAGAGGAACTGATGATGCACTATCCAAAAGGTCGAAAGGTCAATACCCACTTTAGAAAGGTTACAAAGGTCAGTCCTAGTTACTAAGGAAGTTAAGCGTAGTTACTACAGTGATAAATACAGGTGCACCTTGTGCTGGGGATAAATACCGTATCTCAGGGTTAGGCAACTAGATTCAGCCGCGGGCCGATTTTTAGTGGATGGTCGGTGGGCGAAACGTAATTACACTGAACAAATATATAAATGCAACATGTAAAGTGTTGGTCCCGTGTTTCACGAGCTGAAGTAAAAAACCCAGAAATGTTCCATACCCACAAAAAGCTAATTTCTCTCAATTGTTTTGTTTCAAATTTGTTTACATCCCTGTTAGTGAGCATTTCTCCTTTGCCAAGATAATCCATCCACCTGACAGGTGTGGCATATCAAGAAGCTGATTAAACAGCATGATCATTACACAGGTGCACCTTGTGCTGGGGACAATAAAAGACCACTCTAAAATGTGCAGTTTTGTCACACAACACATTGCCACAGATGTCTCTTGTTTTGACAGAGTGTGCAATTGGCATGCTGACTACCATAAGCCGCCTCCAACGTCGTTTCAGAGAATTTGTCAGGACGTTCAACTGGCCTCTCAACCGCACACCACGTGTATGGCTTCGTATATGGCGTCGTGTGGGCGACACAGGAGGTTGCTGAGGGGAGAACGGCTTATAATAATATCCGGAATGGAATGGAACGGCATTAGCCACATGGAAACCATGTGTTTGATGTATTTGTTACCGTTCAACTAATTCTGCTCCAGTCATTACCACGAGCCTGTCCTCCCAAATGTAAGGTTCCACCAACCTCCTGTGGTGGCGATCGGTTTGCTGATGTCAACGTTGTGAACAGAGTGCTCCATGCTGGCGGTGGGGTTATGGTATGGGCAGGCATAAGCTACGGATAACGAAAACAATTGCATTTTGTTGATGGCAATCAGGCAGGCAGACAGACAGTCAGACAATCAGGCAGGCAGACAGACAGGTAGACAATCAGGCAGACAGACAGGTAGACAGTCAGACAATCAGGCAGGAAGACAGTCAGACAATCAGGCAGGCAGACAGACAGGTAGACAGTCAGACAATCAGGCAGGCAGACAGACAGTCAGACAATCAGGCAGGCAGACAGACTCACATTAGCATGAGCTTGTTGTCAACAATAACCAAAACACATACTATTTGCAGGAATATTAGGGTGGAGTGTCTCTTGTTCAATATTGGGAAAGGGACTTACAGTTTCAGTGTATGCAGGTGCATGTGATTGGTGACCTGTGCTTCTACACCTGCATTACTAGCTGTTTGGGGTTTTAGGCTGGGTGTCTGTACAGCACTTCGAGATATTAGCTGATGTACGAAGGGCTATATAAAATAAAATTGATTGATTGATTGATTTGCGATACTGTGTGTGTGGTGTGTGTCTGTCTCTCTCTCTGTATGGGGGCGGTAGGTAGCCTAGTGGTTAGAGCATTAGGCCAGTAACCGAAATGACTGTGGTACTGTGTGAACACTGCACAGACCTCCAGGTAAAATGAACATGAGATGCACCTCAACAGGTTGTGTGTTGTCATGGAAAAAGCCCTAAAGACTCCGCCACCACCGGTGAAACGGTGGAGTTGGCAGAGAGGAATCCCACAGACACTCATTCTGTGTCCCTCCTTCCTCCATCCTCTCTTTCACTCCCTTCCTCCATCCTCTCTTTCACTCCCTCCTCTCTGTCTTGCAATACTTTCACCTATCAGTTAAAAATAACAGTTTATATAGCAACTGTACTATCAACACTGACAATCAAGACCATTTTGATGCTCTAAACATAGGCTATTTATTTACAGCATTTGAGCACCCACATGCATGTGACACTCACCCATATGTAGACACACACACACACACACACACACACACACACACACACACACACACACACACACAATACAATACAATAATACTATACACATCTAGATGTGTATAAGAGACAGCACACACACACACACACACACACACACACACACACAATACAATACAATAATACTATAAATTGTATAGTCTTTGGTAATATAATCATTTAATTGCCTTATTACCGGTATGTAATTATTTCCTGTAATATTTTCTACATGGTCTGATGATTTTGTTGATTGAGTTACTTTCCTGGCTGCAGTACAAAAACCAAACACAAGGTCGCGCTGTTGTATTAAACCCACTGACGTCGTAGCCCTGCGACATTTTCAAAATGGCGTAATCTGAACAAAAACAATGTGGTGCTGAAAATATAGGTGGGAAACGAGAGGATTTCGTTTCATTCACCGCACCGACAACTTTAAATCCTGCCACACTATGACGGTGTGCAACTTTTGGATGCAAGGCCGGTGTCGATATGGCGACAAGTGTTGGAATGAGCACCCAAAAGCAGGCGGTGGCGGCTACGGTGGAGAGTACAACAGCCGTCCCCCTCAACAGTCCAACAGAGGCGGGGGAGGAGGTAACGAGTACCTAGTTGTAGTAGCTAGTAGATCTCAGTCTTTTTCTGCTAAGGAACGATTGAGAACGGAGATCTGATTTCGTTGTTTTTTTAAACACTACTGATTCCACACATCGTATCGACGCCTGTGTCACACGAACGCTTCAAACGCACTGACGTTGTCATAGCGCAAAATAGTACGCAGCATCATCTGGATATGTGTGAAACATTCACCTCCTGCTACCATTTCTGTCAAGCCGTCTATGCATACAGGTTGACGCATACGTTCGATAAATCCAACATATGCACCACAAAGAACGRAATGCTGCAAGGCAAACGCAGCGTTTCATTGGAAATGAATGTAATTCTGGTGTACCAACATGAGGGACACTGTCGGTGTGTTCTAAGCGTAACAATACTACGCGATGATGACGTTCTAAACTTCAGACGTCACACTGTCATCTGACTATCGGATTATAACGATGGCAAAATGATGTGAGATTTGAATTTCGTGGTTGCAAGTACGATTAGCAAATGTGTAATTTAATTTCGCAAGTTTGTATCATGATGTGTGAAAGACTTAACAACAGTCGCAAACTTGTAATTTGACATTTACAGCTAATCATGGCTCTCTTTTACTACGCTGTTATTATCTATGTGTAACCGATGTGAAATGGCTAGCTAGGTAGCGGTGGTGCGCGCTAATAGCGGTTCAATCGGTGACGTCACTCGCTCTGAGACCTGAATTAGTTGTTCCCTTTGCTCTGCAAGGGCCGCGGCTTTTGTGGAGCGACGGGTAACGATGCTTCGTGGATGACTGTTGTTGATGTGTGCAGAGAGTCCCTGGGGCGAGGACTGTTACATATGCATAGTCACTTTAATAACTCTACCTACATGTACACACCACCTCAATTACCTCGACACTGGTGCCCCCGCACATTGACTCTGTATATACCCCCGTTATTTTTTATTTACAGCTGCACTTTAATTATTTGTTATTCTTATCTCTTACCCTGCTGAACAATCCAACCATTTTGTTATTGTCATTGATGTAAATGGGCAATTCATATACAATATCCAGTTCATAATCATTGACTGTAACACCTTTAGGGTCCTGTGGTGATCTGGCAGCGTGTTGCTTTCTAGTGTTCTGACTCCCTTTACACCTGAAATGCAATAAGAAAAACAGGAATAACAATACATCTAGTCAGGCAGTAACTAGGCTAACACTCATGTCAAATGATACCCAACCAATACATCTAGTCAGGCAGTAGCTAGGCTAACACTCATGTCAAATGATACCCAACCAATACATCTGGTCAGGCAGTAACTAGGCTAACACTCATGTCAAATGATACCCAACCAATACACCTAGTGATAAAATAATTTATAAGGTTTAAGTTAAATGATTAAATACTTCTACCCAGAAACTTAACCAGTAGGGATTAGAGGTTATGTAGCATGGATAAGGAGTAATTAAAAGTATTAAACATGAGTCCAACTAGATTGGACTGGGAGAGAGAGGAATGTGTGTATGCTTAAGAAAACACCTAGAAACAATTAAACTATGGTTGAACCGACCCGGCTATAACTCTGGGAAGATAAGATAGGACAGGGAACACCCCTCCAGGTTTCCTTTATCTGGGGGGGACTGGAACTGTCAGCTGGGTAGTGAGAAACTGTGGGGAGAATTGTAGAGAAGAAGATAGCTCTCCTAATGTTAGTGTGTATGTGTGTGCGTAGGTTAAGAGAATGTTATAAAAGGAACATCTTTGTATATGAACGGGAGTGCTCTCGTGAATAAACTTGGATTTGACTAATTGTAAGCTGGGAATTCTGTCTGTTTTATTTAAACCAGAACTTTAAACACTCTGGGTTGCAGACCGATTACGATAATTGAAATGTATGATAATTGATAATAAAATTCTATATCACCTAGTCAGTCAGTAACTAGGCTAACACTCATGTCAAATGATACCCAACCAATACACCTGGTAGTCTTTATCTCTGACTCTGGAGTCTGTTGCTATGTCTCTTCTCATGGAGGCTTCTCTGTTCAGAGGAAACATGGAGCATTTTGTGGAGGAGCTCTATTTACTATGCGCTCTTCCGGGACAAAGTGGATCAACCGGTTGTTCCAATGCAACAATTGTTTACTGGTAGAGGACTATAGAGAAGAAGTGGTACAGGGCATTAGGCTGCTTCCTATCGTGTTACACCAGAACAAGGGGACTGTCGTAATCCATGCGGGATCTATACTGAACAAAAAATATAAACGCAACATGTAATGTGTTGGTCCCATGTTTCATGAGCTGAAATAAAATATCCCAGAAATGTTCCATATTGACATAAAAGCTTATTTCTCCAAAATTGTGTCCACAAATTTGTTTGTGAAATTTTCTCCTTTGTCAGGGTAATCCATCCACCTGACAAGTGTGTCATATCAAGAAGCTGATTAAATGGCATGATCATTACGCAGGTGCACCTTGTGCTGGGGACAATAAAAGTCTATTTTAAAATGTGCAGTTTTGTCACAACACAATGCCACAGAAGTCTCGAGGGAGTGTGCAATTGGGATGCTGACTGCAGGAATGTCCTCCAGGGTTGTTACCTGAGAATTTAATGTTCATTTTTCTACCATAAGCTGCCTCCATGTTGGTTTAGAGAATTTGGCATTATGTCCAACCAGCCTCACAACCACAGTCCACGTGTATGGCGTTATGTGGGCGAGCGTTTTGCTGATGTCACCGTTGTGAACAGATTGCCCCATGGTGACGGTGGGGTTATGGTATGGGCAGGTATAAGCTACGGACAATGAACAAAATTGCATTTTATCGATGGCAATTTGAATCGCATTTTTACTTGTGAATCTCTTGTTACAAATTTACAAAACTTTCTACAAGATTACGAATCTCTTGGTAACGTGACAACAATGACAGAACAATGTACAGATTAAAAAATTTACAGCAGAATGTTCATACTCGTAAATGGATTTGTAATCATTGTGAAAATAAATAATGCTTGCAATTCTTGTTGAATGTTTTCAAATGTCAAAAGTTCAAACGTTTACGACCGTTAAATCTTTCACACATCATTATACAAGCTCGCAAAATTACACATTTGTGAATCATACTTGCCCCCACATCCTGTGTGCGACCACGAAATACAAAATACAATCTCATGTAGTTCCGTCACCATTATAATCCATAATCCCATAACTGACAGGAGCCGATTTGTGCTGTAAGTTTCTTTCTTTAAAAAAAAAATCAAGATATTTCACCTTCTTTGCAGGTGGAAAGATCGCAACATTTTTTGTAAAGTTTTCTTCGGAACACTGGCTACATTGTATTACTAATCTTTTTTAAATTATGAGTTTCGATTGGCTGTTCAGTTTTTTAAATGTAACATTCTAAATCATGCAATGGAGCCACCGTCTTTTGTAAATGTTTTGTTAGTAAAAAAAATAAAATAATTCTAGGTTGCTCGTTTCAAAGCATAGATGGTTTAATTTTTTTATAAATGCAGCTTTAAAATTAATTTGGTAGGTTGGTGTGAAGGACGGGGGAGTCAGTGGATCTGCATTTTTTTTTTAACAGGTTTTATAAAGCAATAATAATGAATCTTCGGAGGCTTGAGTGTATGTCGTGGTATGATGCTTATGAATTTGGAGCATGATGACGTGGCTATAGAATTTCGAGGTATTGATGACGTGTGTATGGAATTTCGGAGGCATTGATGAGTGGTATATAATTCTTCGGAGGCCATGGATGCGTGGTAATGATCGTATTCGGGCCATTGATGACGTGGTATGATTTCGAGGTACGATTGATGACGTGGTAATCGAATCTTCGGAGTCTTGTATGATAATGAATCTGGGGCATATGACTAATTGAATTCGAGGCCAGATTGAGAACGTGGTTAATTGATCTTAGGAGTCATTGATGACGTGGTAAGTGAATTTGAGCGATTGATCGTGGTAATGAATCGGATCATTGTGCCAACCGGGCCATTGATGACGTGGTAATGAATTTCGAGGCCATTGATGACGTGGTATGATTTGAGGATGGAGTTGTCTTCGGAGGCATTGATGATCGTGGTATGATTCGGAGGTCATGATAGAGTGTAATAGAATTTGTGGAGGTATTGTATACGTGGTATGAATCTTCGGAGTCATGTTTGAGTGGTATGATTTCGAAGCATGGTGATGATGTGGTAATGATTTTGGGAGCATTGTGAGTGGTAGATATGATCTTGGAGCATTGATGAGTGGTAATGATTTGGAGGTCATTGATGAGTGGTAATGATTCCGTAGGTATTGTGAGTGGTAATGAATTTGGAGGCTTGCTGAGTGGTATGATTTGGAGGTATTGATGAGTGGTAATGGATTTGGAGGATTTGATGCGTGGTATAATTTGGAGGCATTGATGATGGTATGAATGTCGAATGGAATGGGAGGTTATTGAGAAAGAGATTTATGTTTAAAATAGAAAGAATTATGGTAGTCAAGAATGAGATAAAGAATGATAAGGAATAAAAACAATCAGACAAATAACTGAGGGTTTAGTACATTAGAAGATTTGGAAGTGGTACAAGTAAGAATATAGCTCCTACTATCCTATCAGCGTGGTGGAGGTTGAGAGTGGTGCTGAGGAGGATCTAAAGAAGGTCAGTGGAGGTTAAAAACAGACACCACACACACACTCACACTAACATTGATTAGCAGGAGACCGATGTCAGGCTTCAGTGTATCTAACCGCTTCCTCCCTCCTTCTTGCTAACCTTTCTTTCTCTAACTGCTAACAGGCTGAGGTGGATGTTGGTGCTGTGATACTGAGAGTGCTAAAGTTCATGATCAGTAGGAATATACACTGAGTGTACCAAAACATTAATAACGTACTGCTCTTTCCATAGACATAGATCTGACGTTCAGTGAATCCAGGTGAAG
>NC_036854.1:41870206-41873508 GCF_002910315.2 Salvelinus sp. IW2-2015
ATGTGATCGTGGTAATGAATCTTCGGAGGCCATTGATGACGTCAGGGTAATGGAATCTTCGGAGGCCATTGATGACGTGGTAATGAATCTTCGGAGCTCATTGATGGACGTGAGTAATGAGATCTTCGGTAGGCATTATGATCGTGGTAATGGAATCTTCGGAGGCCATTGATACGTGTAATGAATCTCAGGTTCATTGATGACGTGGTAATAGAATCTTCGGAGCCATGATGACGTGGTAATGAATCTTTCGGGGAGCATTGATGACGTGTAATGAATCTTCGAGGACATTGATGACGCTGGTAATGAATCTTCGGAGCATGTATGACGTGGTATGAATCTCGGAGGTCATTGATGACTGGTAATGAATCTTCGGAGGCCATTGATGAGAGGTGGTTTAATGAATCTTCGGAGGCCATTGATGACGTGGTAATGAATCTTCGGAGGTCATTAATGACGTGGTAATTGATTCTTCGAGGCATTGATGACGTAGTAATGAATCTTCGGAGGTCATTTATGACGTGTAATGATATCTTCGGAGGCCATTGATGACGTGGTAATGAATCTTCGGAGCCATTGATGACGTGGTAATGAATTCTTCGAGCGTCACTTGATGACTCGGTAAGAATCTTCGGAGGCCATTGATGACGTGTAATGAATCCTTCGGAGTTCATTGATGACGTTGGTAAATGCTCTTTGAATAATAATTGAAATCACATTTACATAAGTATTCAGACCCTTTACTCAGTACTTTGTTAAAAACCTCTTAAGGATAAGCCCCCTTCCCCCAATTTTCACCTAAAAGGACATACCCAAATCTAACTGCCTGTAGCTCAGGACCTGAAGCAAGGATATGCATATTYTTGATATAATTTGAAAGGAAACATTTGAAGTTTGTGGAAATGAATGTAGGAGAATATAACACATTAGATCTGGTAAAAGATAATACAAAGAAAAAAACATTTTTTTTGTGACCGTAATCTTTGAAATGCAAGAGAAAGGCCATAATGTATTATTCCAGCCCAGGCGCAATTTAGATGTTGGCCACTAGATGGCAGCAGTGGATGTGCAACGTTTTAGACTGATCCGATGAACCATTGCATTTCTGTTCAGATTTTGTATCAAGACTGCCCAAATGTGCCTAATTGTTTAATTAATACTTTTCAAATTCATAACTGTGCACTCTCCTCAAACAATAGCATGCTATTCTTTCACTGTAATAGCTACTGTAAATTYGACAGTGCAGWTAGCTTAAATTCTTGTTAATCTTTCTGCCAACATCATATGTCTATGTCCTGGGAAATGTTCTTGTTACTTACAACCTCATGTGYGCTTGAAGGCACACTGTGTGTTGTGAAATCTGTGAATGTATTGTAATGTTTTAAAATTGTATAAACAGCCTTAATTTTGCTGGACCCCAGGAAGAGTAGCTTCTGCGGTGGKAGCAGCTAATAGGGATCCATAATAAATACAAATCGCATTAGCCTACCGTCCCGCAGGGGATCCACCGATCCTGTAGAGGTTTAAAGAACCTTTGGCAACGATTACAGCCTTGAGTCTTCTTGGGTATGACGCTACAAGCTTGACACCTGTATTTGAGGAATTTCTCCCATTCTTGTCTGCAGATCCAATCAAGCTCTTTCAGGTTGGACGGGGAGCTTTGCTGCACAGCTATTTTCAGGTCTCTCCAGAGATGTTAGATCGCGTTCAAGTRCAGGCTCTGGCTGGGCCACTCAAGGACATTCAGAGATTTCTCCCAAAGCCACTCCTGCGTTGTCTTGGCTGTGTGCTTAGGGTCGTTGTCCTGCTGGGGGGTAAACCTTCACCCCAGTCTGAGGTTCTGAGCACTCTGGAGCAGGTTTTCATCAAGGATCTCTCTGTACTTTGCTCCGTTCATCTTTCCCTCGATCCTGACTAGTCTCCCAGTCCCATTCCCACAGCATGATGCTGCTACCGCCATGCTTTACTGTAGGGATGGTGCCAAGTTTTCTCCAGAAGTGAATCTTGGCATTCATGCCAAAGAGTTCAATGTTGGTTTCATCAGACCAGAGAATCTTGTTTCTCATGGTCTGAGAGTCCTTTAGGTGCCTTTTGGCAAACTCCAAGTGGGCTGTCATGTGCCTTTTTACTGATGAGTGGCTTCCTTCTGGCCACTCTACCATAAAGGCCTGATTTGGTGGAGTGCTGCAGAGATGGTTGTCCTTCTGGAAGGCACAATCCAGTCTCTGAGCTCTATGGACAATTACTTCAACCTCATAGCTTGGTTTTTGCTCTGACATGTACTGTCAACTGTGGGACCTTTTTATATAGACAGGTGTGTGCCTTTCCAAATCATGTCCAATCAATTTAATTTACCACAGGTGGACTCCAATCAAGTTTTAGAAACATATCAAGGATGGTCAATGGAAACAGGATGCACCCGAGGTCAATTATCGAGTCTCCTAGAAAAGGGTCTGAGTACTTATGTAAATAAGGTATCTGTTTTTATTTTTAATACATTAGAAAACATTCCTTAACCTGTTTTGACTTATCATGGGGTATTGTTTYTAGATTGCCGAGGATTTAAAAAAAATTGAATCCATTTTAGAATAAGGCTGTAACGTAACAAAATGTGGAAAAAGTCAAGGGGTCTGAATACTTTCCCGAAGGCACTGTATAAACATCAAACATGCTGATATTTATTCCTGACCAGGAAATGTCTCTTAATGTACACTGTGTTAAAAGCTCAGCGTATTGAACCGCTTTTCGGCACAATTTGGTGAATTCCCCAAAGGGATCAGAAAGCCTGTTGTTTTTCCATCACTAGCTAAAGCCAACTCTAATAACGCTAATAACCACAACCTCAGCTACAACAGGTTTGTTTGTGTTTTAATTTTTATCGTAGCTAGCTACTTCTCTTTCTAGTAGTCTCTGCTTGATACCTCCGTTACAACATGTTATGGTCGTGAGATAAGAGAGTGGTTATGACCTATTTGCATCAGTGATTGTTTGGTCCATTCACAGGGTTGCACCGTGTTCTGAATTCCGAAATGGGAGGGTTATTATGTCTGGTCAGATTGCAGAGGAGGAAGCGTTGACTCCCCCCAGAACCACATCCAGTAGCTGGTCAGAACCTTCAGACACATTTGGCTCTGGGCTGTAAACCTTCGGGCAAGGAGCCAACCTTGCCCGGAAGGTTTACAGCCCAGAGCCAATTCTTTGCCGGCCGAAGGTTTACAGCCAGAGCCAAATGTGTCTGAAGGTTCTGACCAGCTACTGGATGTGGTTCTGGGGGAGTCAACGCTTCCTCCTCTGCAAATTGC
>NC_036854.1:41873533-41881797 GCF_002910315.2 Salvelinus sp. IW2-2015
GGGAGTTTCACCACACACTCTGTTCCCAAAACCTGAAAACAGGACATTCATAGATTTGACTAGCCTTATATTGGACGGAGCGAAATGTGTTTCTAGGGGCAATGACATGATGACCACTTTCAATCATTAGCTGATAGACCATCTGTTTGCTGTCTATAGCCAACGAATTTGTTGTTTTACTTCCCAGAAACTTTGCTGAAGGTTTACTGCAAGAGTAATCTCGCAAGCCGCACCAGAGCCCAATCCTTGCCCGAAGGTTTTACAGCCCAGAGCCAATCCTTGCCGAAGGTTTTACAGCCCAGAGCCAATCCTTGCCCGCAAGTTTTTACAGCCCCAGAGCCAAATCTGTCTGAAGGTTTTACAGCCCATAGCCAAACCTTGCCGAAGGTTTACAGCCCAGAGCCAATTCTTTGCTGGGCTGTAAAACCTTCGGGCAAGGATTGGCTCTGGGCTGTAAAACCTTCGGGCAAGGATTGGCTCTGGGCTGTAAAACCTTCGGGCAAGGATTGGCTCTGGGCTGCCGAGATTACTCTTGCAGTAAACCTTCAGCAAAGGTTCTGGGAAGTAAAACAACAAATTCGTTGGCTATAACAGAAACAGATGGTCTATTCAAGCTAATGAATTGAAAGTGGGTCATCATGTCATTGCAGCCTAGAAACACATTTCTCCCGTCCAATATAAGGCTAGTCAAATCTATGAATGTCCTGTTTTTCAGGGTTTGGGAACAGAGTGTGGGTGAACCCAGCTCAGAGGTCTGGAGGAGGAAACTACGTCCAGCCGTCATCCTTCTCCTCCCAGCAGGGTGGGGATGACTGGGGCAGAGGGGGAGGAAGAGGAGGAGGGGGAGGTGGTGGTGGTAACAACTGGGGTCCAGGAGGAGGAGGAAGGGACAGCCAAGCCCAGAGCTCCAACTTCAGTTTCGCAGCCTCCTCTCCAAACCAAAACAGATTTTCTGCCTTAAACACTCAAAGCAGCTTCGACAAAGGTGGGAGAGGAGAAGGGGAAGACAATGAAAAACACTTGTAAGTCCATTGATTGCTTGGGTGGGAACAATTTTCTCAATGGGATTCAGAATTGATACACACACACACACACACACATACACATACACATACACATACACACACAAAGACACATACACACACACATATATAATTTAGTCCCTGACAAAGTAGTCTGTAAATGTAATGGTCAGTTATCAGAATGTCTTGTCTCCTCACCAGGGAGACCATCCAGAAAGACATGGAGATCTGGGAGACTTCAGGACAGTGGCTTTTCTCCTGTTATTCTGTCCTCAAAGCAACCATCTCAGGTAAGACAAACAGCTTTGGTCTGTCCCACTATAGGATGGTCTGGTTAGTTTGTCACTATCACACACTCGCACATGGGGCCGTAGCACGCGCTCCAGCTGGTATATCTCACCGGTCATCCCCAAAGCCAACACCTACTTTGGCCGCCTCTCCTTCCAGCTCTCTGCTGACAATGACTGGAACAAATAGCGAAAATCGATGAAGCTGGAGACTCATATCTCCCTSTCTAACTTTAAGCATCAGCTATCTGAGCAGCTTACCGATCGCTGCAGCTGTACACAGTCCATCTATAAAGAGCCCATCCAACTACCTACCTCATCCCCATATTGTTTTTATTTACTGTTTTGCTCTTTTGCACACCAGTATTTCTACTTGCACATCATCATCTGCACATCTATCACTCCAGTGCTAATTTGCTAAATTGCCTACCTGGTTAAATAAAGGTGAAATAAAATAAATAACAACACAGTTGGTTAACCGTTACCTCAGTTGGGATGGAAGGAACATCTTGGATAGATCTCGATGTAGTAGTAGTAGTAGTAGTAAATAATAGTAACAGTATAGTAGTAATAGTAACAGTAGTAGTAGGTAGTAGTATATAGTATATAGTAGTAATAGTAGTAATAGTAACAGGTAGTAGTAGTAGTTACAGTAGTGTAGTAGTAGTAATAGTAACAGTTAGTAGATAGTATAGATAGTTAGTTATCAGTACAGTAGTATAGTTAGAGTCAGTAGTGTAGTAGTAGTAGTAGTAGTAATAGTAACAGTAGTAGTAGTAGTAACAGTAGTAGTAGTAGTAATAGTAACAGTAGTAGTAGTAGTAATAGTAACAGTAGTAGTATGTAATAGTAACAGTAGTAGTATAGTAGTAATAGTAACATAGTAGTATGTAGTAACAGTAGTAGTAACAGTAGTAGTAACATGTAGTAGTAACAGTAACAGTAGGTAGTAGTAGTAGTAGTAGTAGTAGTAATAATAGTAAACAGTAAGTAGGTAACAGTAGTAGTAGTAGTAGTAGTAGTAGTAGTAATAATAGTAACAGTAGTAGTAACAGTAGTAGTAGTAGTAGTAGTAAATAATTAGTAACAGTAGTAGTAGTAGTAGTAACAGTAGTAGATAGTAGTTAGTAGTAAGTGTAGTAACAGTAGTAGTATAATAGTTACAGTCAGTAGTAGTAGTAGTAATAGTAACAGTAGTAGTAGTAGTAACAGTAGTAGTAACAGTAGTAGCGTAACAGTAGTAGTAGTAGTAGTAAAGTAGTAGTAGTAACAGTAGTAGTAGTAACAGTAGTAGTAACAGTAGTAGTAGTAACAGTAGTTAGTAACAGTAGTATAGTAGTAGTAGTAACAGTAGTAGTAACAGTAGTAGTAACAGTAGTAGTAACAGTAGTAGTATAGTAGTCAGTAGTAGCTAGAGTAAAGTAGTAGTAGTAGTAGTAACATAGTTAGTAGTAGTATAGTAAGTAACAGTAGTTAGTAGTAGTAGTAACAGTAGTAGTAGTAGTAGTAGTAACAGTAGTAACAGTAGTAGGTAGTAGTAACAGTAGTAAAAGTAGTAGTAGTAGTGTAACAGTAGTAAGTAACAGATAGTAGTAGTAACGTAGTAGTAAAGTAGTAATAACAGTAGTAGTAGTAACAGTAGTAGCGTCAGATACAGTAGTAGTAGTAGTAGTAGTAGTAGTAACAGTAGTTAGTAGTAATTAACAGTAGTAGTAGTAGTAGTAGTAACAGTAGTAAAACAGTAGTAGTAGTAGTAGTAGTAGTTAGTAACAGTTAGTAGTAAACAGTAGTAGTAACAGTATCATGAGTAGTAATAGTAACAGTAGTGTAACAGTAACAGTAGTAGTAGTACAGTAGTAGTAACAGTAGTAGTAACAGCAGTAGAGTAGTAACGGTAGTAGTAACAGTAGTAGTAGTAGTAACGTAGTAGTAACAGTAGTAGTAGTAGTAAGGTAGTTAGTAACAGTAGTAGTAGTAGTAGTAACAGTAGTAGTAACAGTAGTAGTAGCAGTAACATTAGCAGTAGTAGTAGTAGTAATAGTAGTAGTTAGCAGAAGTAGTAGTAGTAGCAGTAGTAGTAGTAACAGTAGTAGTAGTAGTAGTAGCAGTATTAGTAACAGTCAGTAGTAGTAGTAGTAATATTAGTAGTAGTAAGTAGTAACAGTAGTAGTAGTAACAGTAGTAGTAGTAGTAGTAATATTAGTAGTAGTAGTAACAGTAGTAGTAGTAACAGATAGTAGTAGTAGTAGTATATTATAGTAGTAGTAGTAGCGTAGTAGTAGCGTAGTACAGCAGTAGTAGTATTAATATTAGCAGTAGTAGCAGCAGTAGTAGTAGTAGGCTATATTAGATTGGCTGTGATGTTAACTCCAGTATATTGAATGGATGTGGACAGCATTGAACCTGGTCTCCTCTGTGCAGGGTTTACAGAGCTCTCTCAGAGGAGCTGAGACTGGAGTACTACAACACCAAGCCAACAGGAGACCTGCAGGGATAATGTGAGTAGAATCACACGCATATCCCCTAATCTGCATAAAAACAGTATAACATGAAGCCACTGCACTGGATTCAATGTCATGAAAACTTTATTGATACATATGAGACAGACATTTGTCTTCTGCTTTAACCAACCCCTCTGATATACACACATCATGTAGGAGAGGCTGGAGCAGAGGCGAGAGAGGTCAACATCATGTAGGAGAGGCTGGATCACATGGAGAGGTCACACATCATGTAGGAGAGGCTGGAGCAGAGGGGGGAGAGGTCACACATCATGTAGGAGAGGCTGGAGCAGCAGGGGAGAGAGGTCACACATCATGTAGGAGAGGCTGGAGCAGAGGGGGAGAGGTCACACATTGTGTAGGAGAGGCTGGAGCAGAGGGGAGAGAGTCACACATCATGTAGGAGAGGCTGGAGCAGAGGGGGAGAGGTCACACATTATGTAGGAGAGGCTGGAGCAGAGGGAGAGGTCACACATTATGTAGGAGAGGCTGGAGCAGAGGGGAAGAGGTCACACATCATGTAGGAGAGGCTGGAGCAGAGGGGAGAGGTCACACATCATGTAGGAGAGGCTGGCAGAGGGGAGAGAGTCACACATCATGTAGGAGAGGCTGGAGCAGAGGGAGAGGTCACACATCATGTAGGAGAGGCTGGAGCAGAGGGGAGAGGTCACATCATGTAGGAGAGGCTGGAGCAGAGGGGAGAGGTCACACATCATGTAGGAGAGGCTGGAGCAGAGGGGGGAGAGAGGTCACACATTATGTAGGAGAGGCTGGAGCAGAGGGAGAGGTCACACATCATGTAGGAGAGGGGGGAGAGAGGTCACACATTATGTAGGAGAGGCTGGAGAAGCCGCAGTGCAGCTCCCAGTGAGAAGTTCAGGGGTTTAGTTCCTTGTTCCCAACAGTGATTCCAGAGAGCATTACATTACATATATATTTCTGTGTGTCTTTTTTACTGAGAAATGAATTTCAATCAATACTGACAGCAGCTGCCTTGTGTCTGTAGGTTAACGTCATTAATCAATACTGAGAGCAGCATTCCTTGTGTCTGTAGGTTCACGTCATTAATCAATACTGACAGCAGCCTTGTGTCTGTAGGCTAACGTCATTAATCAAATACTGACAGCAGCATTCCTTGTGTCTGTAGGTTCACGTCATTAATCAATACTGACAGCAGCCTTGTGTCTGTAGGCTAACGTCATTAATCAATACTGACAGCAGCATTCCTTGTGTCTGTACGGTTAACGTCATTAATCAATACTGAGAGCAGCATTCCTTGTGTCTGTAGGTTCACGTCATTAATCAATACTGACAGCAGCCGTGTGGTCTGTAGGTCAACGTCATTAATCAATACTGACAGCAGCCTTGTGTCTGTAGGTTAACGTCATCAATCAGCTGTCAACAATGGAGAAGCAGAGTCCAGGAACTGAGGGCTATGAGCGGCAACACCAGAGTCGCTATGGTAACACACAACACACACCACTACTTTCTGTAGTAATACGACAAGACAATAGAAAGCCTTATTACGTACAAGGTGAGTAATAGTCTCTCGTCTCTCCCAGCTTGCAGAGCTGGACAACCCAGCACCACAGGCAGCGTCTGGAGGTTTTGGGTCGGCACCAGTGACTCGGCTTTGGGTCCTCGGCACCATCTGGCTTTGGAACGGGTAAGATTTGCTGTAGCCTGTGTTCTTCATAGGAATACAATACAAATGGAATACAGACATGGAGGCTCTCTAACTCCTATGTTGACTGGCTAAGTCCCTCTGTAACTCCTATGTTGACTGGCTAAGTCCCTCTGTAACTCCTATGTTGACTTGGCTAAGTCCCTCTAACTCCTATGTTGACTGGCTAAGTCCCTCTAACTCCTATGTTGACTGGCTAAGTCCCTCTAACTCCTATGTTAGTGGGACATGCAGTTGTCCTTTAAATATTTACTTGCGTTTCTAATCCTCTTCATTCCTATGTTGAACATAAGGTTTCCATGAGAGAGTGCCAATGTTTGTGCCTGAGGGATAGGAGGACAGTAGGATGATGAAACTCAGCAACAACAACAAAAATGTCCCTTTTTCAGGACCCTGTCTTTCAAAGACAATTTGTAAAAATCCAAATAACTTCACGATCTTCATTGTAAAGGGTTTAAACACTGTTTCCCATGCTTGTTCAATGAACCATAAACAATTAATGAACATACACCTGTGGAACGGTCATTAGACACCCACAGCTTACAGACGGTAGGCAATTAAGGTCACAGTTATATGAAAACTTAGGACACTAAAGAGGCCTTTCTACTGACTCTTGAAAAACACCAAAAGAAAGATGCCCAGGGTCCTGCTCATCTGCGTGAACATGCCTTAGGCATGCTGCAAGGAGGCATGAGGACTGCAGATGTGGCCAGGGCAATAAATTGCAATGTCCGTACTGTAAGACGCCTAAGACAGCGCTACAGGGAACAAGATGGGACAGCTGATCGTCCTCTGTGGCAGACCACGTGTAACAACACCTGCACAGGATCGGTACATCACACCTGCGGGACAGGTACAGGATGGCAACAACTGCCGAGTTACACCAGGAACGCACAATCCCTCCATCAGTGCTCAGACTGTCCGCAATAGGCTGAGAGAGGGCTGGACTGAGGGCTTGTAGGCCTGTTGTAAGGCAGGTCCTCACCAGACATCACCAGCAACAACGTCACCTATGGGCACAAACCCACTGTCGCTGGTCCAGACGGGACTGGCAAAAAGTGCTCTTCAATGACGAGTCACGGTTTTGTCTCACCAGGGGTGATGGTCGGATTCGCATTTATCATCAAAAGAATGAGCGTTTCACCGAGGCTTGTACTCTGGAGCGGAATCGATTTGGAGATGGAGGGTCCGTCATGGTCTGGGGCGGTATGTCACAGCATCATCGGACTGAGCTTGTGTCATTGCAGGCAATCTCAACGCTGTGCGTTACAGGGAAGACATCCTCCTCCCTCATGTGGTACCCTTCCTGCAAGCTCATCCTGACATGACCCTCCAGCAAGACAATGCACCAGCCATACTGCTTGTTCTGTGTGTGATTTCCTGCAAGACAGGAATGTCAGTGTTCTGCCGTGGCCAGCGAAGAGCCCGGATCTCAATCCCATTGAGCACGTCTGGGATCTGTTGGATTGGAGGGTAGGGCTAGGGCCACCCCCAGAAAATGTCCGGTAACTTGCAGGTGCCTTGGTGGAAGAGTGGGGTAACATCTCACAGCAAGAACTGGCAAATCTGGTGCAGTCCATGAGGAGGAGATGCACTGCAAGTACTTAATGCAGCTGGTGGCCACACCAGATACTGACTGTTACTTTTGATTTTGACCCCCCCCCCTTTGTTCAGGGACACATTATAACATTTCTGTTAGTCACATGTCTGTGGAACTTGTTCAGTTTTTTGTCTCAGTTGTTGAATCTTATGTTCATACAAATATTTACACATGTTAAGTTTGCTGAAAATTAACGCAGTTGACAGTGAGAGGACGTTTCTTTTTAGCTGAGTTTATATATCTCTACTTCTTTCAAACTGGACTCTCCTTCCTCTCCTCAGGTTTCGGAGTGCCGGCCCAGGCCCAGTCCAGGACACCACAGGGGCCAGTAATTTCAGCTTTGCTGGACCAGGTGCAGCTTCTGGTTTCGGTAGTCCTGCAGGCAGCCGTCGCACCACCCCCACTGGGATTGGCTCTATGGCCACCACTGTTCCGTCGGGCAACAGGTTTCTCCTTTTCCACCCCTGCTGCAACAAGGAGCCACACACCGGTTTCGGAGCTCCTGCCTCTGCGTCCGGGTTTAGCTTCGCCTCGACGACCACTGGTGGAGGAGGAGCATTGGAGGGAGTGGTTTCGGGAGTCACGCCAGTGGCTGCAAGTGGTTTTGGACAGGCGAGTGGAGGGTTCGGGGTTATGGCCCCAGCAGACAGTCTCTTCACCCCCCAGAGCCAGCTGAGTGACGAGGAGCTGAAGGAGTTTGGAGGGAAGAGGTTCACCCTGGGACAGATACCACTCAAACCCCCCCTGTTTAATATGCTGGTGGTCTGATCCCACCATGGAACCACTCAAACCCCCCCTGTTAATATGCAGGTTGTCTGATCCCACCATGGAACCACTCAACCCCCCCCCTGTTAATATGCAGGTTGTCTGATCCACCACTCAACCCCCCCCCCCCTGTTATATGCAGGTTGTCTGATCCCACCACTCAACCCCCCCCCCCCTGTTAATATGCAGGTTTGTCTATTCCCACCACTCAACCCCCCCCCCCCCCCCCGTTAATATGCAGGTTGTCTGATCCCACCACTCAACCCTGTTAATATGCAGGTTGTCTGATCCCACCACTCAACCCCCCCCCCCCCCCTGTTTAATATGCAGGTTGTCTGATCCCACACTCAACCCCCCCTGTTAATATGCTAATATGCAGGTTGTCTGATTCCCCACCCCTGTTAT
>NC_036854.1:41884293-41893000 GCF_002910315.2 Salvelinus sp. IW2-2015
TATGCAGGTGGTCTGATCCCATCTCATTCTAAATGATGTCATGTTTCAACCAAGATGGTGTTCCTGGTAATAGCGCCATGTCATTTAGTTGAAACGTTTTCCTTTTAAAATTAAAGGGGGGGAGCAGAATGTAAGACACACAACACACTACTGGTGGTCTGACTGTACCAGGAACTAAAATAGGCTACTGTTTTGCTATTTTAAAATTTAAATAAGTGTTTTAATTATGATTGGTGGTATTTTTGCTTTGAACCAAATTATGGGCTGTTTTGTTTGCTTTCATCTCATGTCCCCCCCCCAGGTGTATATTGTATAAACAATACTTTGTTCTGTCGTCCATTAAATTAAAACCGTTTTATGATTTCATCTGAACATAAAACATGTGTACAGTAGCAGACAAAGTGTTTTCTTATTGGTTGTTATGAGAATTRCTTTATCAATGTTCATAAACTTCAATTCATCTACTCAGTCTGCAACCCAGAGTTTGTAAAGATTCTGGTTGAATGAAACAGACAAGAGTCCCAGCTTACAAAAATCAAAGTGTTTATTCACGACAACGTTCTGACGTCCAAATACAAAAACATCCATTTTATACTGGCTCCTTACGTACAWACCTTCACACACAAACAGTAGGTATCCTACGCACATACGTACAAGTTCAAATCTTAAGCTACGCCTTGCTCAGACAGTCTTGTGMTTTTTCCACTARACAGATACATTGTTTAATCTGCAACATGTTTCATCATGTTCTGCCAGCCTAACAGTTTCTCCCCTCCACGGGTGGAGYCAGAATGTCCTGTAAGGAACACAGTYGTCCAGCTCGTCTGTCGATAGCTCCTCTTATCATTTGTTTCACACTTGCACCCTGCTTATGTAARGGATGTGAAATGGCTAGCTAGTTAGCGGTGGTGCGCGCTAATAGCCTTTCAATCGGTGACGTCACTTGCTCTGAGACCTTGAAGTAGTGGTTCCCCTTGCTCTGCAAGGGCCGCGGCTTTTGTGGAGCGATGCTTCGTGGGTGACTGTGGTCGATGTGTGCAGAGGGTCCCTGGTTCGCGCCCGGGACGGAGTAAAGTTTAACTGTTACACTTACATACTAAAAAGGAACAAAAGGTCCTTGTTCTAATTCTMACTAAAACTACACACATCATCAGATTATAGTTTTATGATTCTAATCAATTTCATACAATTATATGGTTTCAGAGTGGAATTATTTAATCATTATCTTTCAACATATAAATTATTTTATCGTTGGTCCTATACAATTCACACTGTACCAGAGAGCCACCATGAATGAGGCTCTCTGATTGGACTCGTCATGGCCCATCCTTGTATAACTACTGCAAATACACACCTTTTCTATTCACATACTGGCCATATACACCATTTACARACATATATTGTATCGTATTTGTTTATATACTGGATTCTGCGTATACTCACTTAATCTCCACGATGAGTATYAAAGTAGTGTAGCGGAGGTATACGCCATATAAATGAAAAAGGCTGAARAGATCACAATGTCGAGCAACTATTATTTCTACGCGCAGCAATGTGCCCGCAGTGGTAAGCATACACACGCAAGTTCCAAAAAAAATCAATTTGTGGGGAAAACACCATTTATAAAATGCTCACACCATTTGCGAGCGGTTTCATGGACAGAAATGGAAATATCCGTTCGAAATTTATAAAGAAAGAGGGAAAATCTAGAGTTAACAAGTATCATGGTTTGCCATGTACCAGCTGTTTCGTTATGGTCTGTATCATAGCCGTGGGAAGTAGTTTATGCAACAACAAAACATTGTCAGCAGATTGGGTTGCTGGGGAAACTTTAAATTATTTTTCTTTCAGGGGATGCATCTATGGCCAGTATGTATTTACAAAAAAAAAATCGAAATAAAAAGTTACATGCAACTGAAAAAAATGRCGTCTGAAAATAATGTATCGTTTATGACCAAGTGCGCATGCTCTTCATCTCCAATATAATCTTGCGTTAACCGGGGATGCCAATTTAGCAATTTTGTTGCTAGATTTAGCAATTTTTCAGACTACGCTGGCAACTTTTTTCCCAAACAGCACCTAGCAACAAATGTAGCTACTTTTAAAAATGTATTTGGAACTTTTGAAAAGTGACTCAAACGCTAAAATGCACGCAATCTAAATGACACAAAACGATGTTTTCTGTCACAACACACGTGCCTGGTTGCAAAAGTGTATTGTGAGTGACGTCGGCAGAAGGCCAGCAGCAATTTCAGTACATTGCAAATCATTGTTGGCTGACTGCTGTAGTAGTAGTAGTAGTAGTAATAGTAGTAAGACAGGTCCGACAAGTCAAACCCAATGAATATAGTTGGTCACAAYTGTTTGATCTTGAATAGAACTTACAACATCGATCAACATGTCTCAATCAAAATTGTACAGCCAGAAGTACAGAAAAGTGTGGGAGTCTGTACCTGAACAAATGTCAAATCATATTTTTGGCCGAGATGGCCAGTCAATTTGAGTAACGTTATTGTGTATTCTACGTAATGACACCACAACGTCATTTAGCAGCTTTTAGCAACAAATCCAACCTGCCTCTAGCAATATACCCTGAAAATGAGTTGMCAYCACTGGTCACTACCGCCATGCACAGGTCGGCTGATCCAGCAGCAGGAAATCATTGTATCACGTAATCATATATTTTATTGGGGGTGCAGAATAGGTCAAAAACAATACTTGGATTTTTTTCCAGACACGGCATTTTTTTGGTTGCATGTAACTTTTATTTTGTAAGTACATAACGACCATAATAAAGATAGTTGCTCAGCGAAACTCCATTCTTTGGTAAGTACCGAACGTATTTTGACATTATTAAACTTGAGAAGCTGATGCAAGGCAAGTTGAACGTCTGCTTCCGGGGCTTGAGAATGCAATTTGGGTTAATTGAATTCTCACCGAAATACATTATTATAGTGTACTTTTATTATTGTGTACATTTTACTGCATTGTTAGGAGCTGGTAACATAAGCATTTCGCTACACCGTATACGCGACCAATAAATCTTGATTTTGGACTAACGTTATAGTGGGACGTTGGCTAGCTTCCGATTCGTTGAGCGCCTGAAAGTGGGATCAGAAACGAGTTTGAACGATGTATCGCTAGTTGTCGGATTCCYACACAGACAAACAAGATAGCTAGTTACACAGAGTGTGACATTAAATGGACACAACAATCCAGCTTCACAACGAGATGGTAGTAAGTACCTAGGATATCGGTTCAAAATACCCGGTGGCGATATGACACGTGTGCTCGGCATACTCCGCTCTCTCTATCCGCATGTCCAGACTCTGGAGGAGTTTGCAGACGGTACTGTCTTCAGAGAGGGACAGAGAGCGGTGCTCATCGAACCGACAGATACAAACCGCTTCATATCGTTTGTCCGGGGTGTGTTTGTCTGCACGGATAAAACTTTACAGAACGTCCCCAGCTGCAATCAGGTAAATGTGTAGTTAGCTAGCTACATAACTAAAGCATAGCCTAAGTAGCTAGCTAGCTAACAGCATGGAGTAGCCGACCTTTTACTTAGCTAACTTAGTTCAATATTTGCAATGAAATGCAACGTTTTGAACTAACATTTGATTTTAAGAGATGTTTCGCAGTGCTACGTTTGACTACAAAAGCCATGGGTTAAAATGCACAGAGACAGCCAGACACACACACACAGAAAACAAAACATTGTGCCGGTTATGTTGATGTATTGATTTAAATGTCATCCGCAGATCAGCACCGTGCCTGAGCTGTTGGCGTTCGTGTTGAACAACATCAAGAGGAAAAAGAAAAGGAACGTCCTGGCGCACGGTTARGGTTACCCCTCCACGTTCCWGGACCGCGACGCCGACCAGTTTAAYTTRCATGGCGAGGTCACTCAGAGTGCCGCGTACATCCACGGCAGTGACTTATGGAAGAGGATCTGCCAGCGTCTCGGCACCGACGTCTCCAAGTACCTCCTGGAGACTTGTTCTGTGTTCGTGACGGTGCCACCGTCGTCCGCGTTCCAGGTGTGCGGCGTGCCTGTGTACGACCGCGTTTCCATGTCAACGGGTATCTCTAGGTTCCACCTGGGATACAAACGGAATGGTACTACTAGGAACAGCAGAGGGAGAAATAAGGAGGTCAGAAATGGGGGATGGGAATTTCAGGGTTCTGATGGGAGAAAAAGGAGAAGAAGGGATGGAGGTAGAGACACTGGGAAGAGGAAGAGGAAGAGGGAGGAGGTGAGTTTGGGTAGGAAGAGGAAGAGGGAGGAGGTGGAAGGAGATGGGTGTTTGCCTGGAAAAAGGAAATGCACTCAAAGGGAAGCTTCCACAGTCTCCAGTGGAACCAGCGATCGTAAGCACAGAACACTGGAAACAAATGGGGTCAAGAGACCAGTGGAGGTTATTTCTCTCACCAAGGGACCCACACAGAGCCTACAGGTTTTCAATGGTTCTAGCAATGTGGAACCGGTGTCAGTAGAAATGGAGCAACTGGCTGGACCTGAAAGACCAGTGGAGYCTCTGATGGTCACCATAGAACCCACCGAGAGCTCTAAGCAGGTCTCCAATGACACAGGTAATATTGAGCAGATGTCAATGAAAACAGGACSTAGAAGGCCAGCGGCGACACCGGCTGTAGTCCAAAGACCAGTAGAAGAACAGTCTGGACACGTATCAGCCACTGTCCATCTAGAGGGGGGTCCTAGTTGGAGAACAGGGTCGTTCCCACCACCCCCTCCCTCCCAGTGTTTCATCCGCACCCTGGGCATGCTCTACGGAGGGCGGGGCATGCGCAGCTTCCTACTAAACAGGAAGCGGAAAGGTAGGGATGAGGGGCCCAGGCGTCTGCAGGGGCGAGACTTAGTGAGACTGGTCTTCTTTGAAGGCGTGGCCTATCTGAACGGAACAGAGAGGAAGCCTAAGAGACTTCCCAGAAGGTTTTTCACCTTGGTGCCTTTGTTTAGTCAGTTGTTACGTCGACACAGGAGGTGTCCCTATTCTAAGATACTGCAGAGAGTTTGTCCAGCGGTGGCACAGGGGGATATGGCCTCCCTCCTGCCCCAGCACAGTGCARGTCACCGGGTGTACCTCTTTGTCAGAGAGTGCCTCACCATGGTGGTCCCCCCGGAGCTCTGGGGGTCGGACCATAACCGATTCAAATTCCTGTCCGCAGTCAGGAACTTCCTGGCCATGGGCAAGTTTGAGAGGATCTCATTGGCTGAGCTGATGTGGAAGATGAAGGTGAATGACTGTGATTGGCTGAAGATCAGCAAGACAGGTGAGTTCCTCCTCCACTACTTTCCCAGACTCTTAACTTTGCCCCATCTCTCTCTCTCTCTCCTTCTCCATCCAGCTTCCATTATATCTGTTACTTACCTTCATTCCACTCATTCTAACCCTTCTCATCCCCAGGCCGCTGCCCGCCCAGTGAGCTGTCGTATCGGACGCGGGTGCTAGGCCAGCTCCTGGCTTGGCTGCTGGATGGCTATGTGCTAGGCCTGGTGAGAGCTATGTTCTACGTCACCGAGAGCATGGGACAGAAGAACGCACTGCGCTTCTACAGATACCAGGTCTGGGCCAAGCTGCAGGAGCTGGCTTTCAGGTATTATACACAGTTACACATGTACGAACAGGATCATTTTATCTGTCTCACTATCATACACAGCCCTCAGTTGTTGAGTCACTCAGACTTAAACAAAATCTCGCCGTGTGTCGCTCTGTGTTTCGCTCCCACTCTGTCTGTCACACTCACACATAGCTCAGTTTAACTCTGTGGTCAGCGTCTACTAACTGTTATGACCTTGTTCCCAGGGGTCACCTCTCTAAAGGTCAGATGTCKGAGTTGACCCTGGCCCAGGTGACGTCGCTCCCCAAAACCACTGTCACCTCCCGCCTCCGCTTCATCCCCAAGACCGACGGCATGAGACCCATCACGCGGGTCATAGGGGCGGACGCCAAAACAAGGGTATGACTTTGACCCTTTTTTAATAATAAGTGTTTTCATAAGTTTATGTTTGTATCTGTCTTGCTGTCAATGTGTGTGTTCTCTGTCCCTRCAGTTGTTCCAGGCCCGTGTGAAGGACCTGTTAGATGTGCTAGGTGTCTGTGTACGCTCCTCTCCCTCTCTCCTGGGCTCTACAGTGTGGGGGATGACCGATATCCACAGAGTCCTCTCCTCCATCACCCCTGCTCAGAAAGACAAACCACAGCCGCTCTACTTTGTCAAGGTTGGTCTATCGTTTCATWCCATAGTTCTTTACCCTTAATCCCTCCTCTTTCCCCCCCTCTAATTTTCTCTCCACTTGCTCTATCTCTCTCCCACGGGTAAAAGTAAGCTGGTCCGGTACTGCGTCCCGGCATAATAAATAGTGGGGGTACGCCCTACCGTTAAAACATGAGCCTATCACAATGAAAACAAAATGTCAAGAAAACTGTAGGCTATTATACCGTTGTTAATCATTACCGTACCAGTATGTAATGTACATTACCACATGTCAGAGTGATGAAAAATCAGAGGATGAACTCAATCGGTTGGTAGGCCTATAGCCTACACTCCAAAACGCCATGTGGTTCAACCAGAACAGTGACATTTTGCCACGGCAGAGATGAGTGGCCGAAAACCAAGACGTGCGAGGACAGCATCGGAGGCAATACTTCTGACCTGTTTTGGCAATCACCAAATGTCGTGACACTTCTTGTTGTTTTGTGTAACGGATGACTCTTCCTATTCACCGTTGTTTGGAGGGAAAATGTTGGATGAATAAAAAACACATCAATAATGGTTGTTTATGCCACAGTAAGAGGTCATTCATTTTTAAAAGTTACATGACATCTTTATGACTAGGCCCAGAGAGACGCTAATGYATTAACAGGGATCCTAAATGTAATTCTGTGATTAGGCTTCCCGGCCGGCCCATTAGGCAGCCGCCTACAGCAGCGGTATTTTCCYAGAAACTGACCATCACCTCCCATTATTCTGCCCCAAAACAATAACTCGCCCAGTGGCGTGAGGGCTRGCTCTCTCTGTCTTGTTCTCTCTACCATCTATCTCATTACCATCCATCTCTACCTCCCCCATCTCTCTTTCTCTCAATTCAAAGGGGTTTTATTGGCATGGGAAACATATGTTTACATTGCCAAAGCAAGTGAAATGGATAATAAACAAAAGTGTAATGGTCATAAATGAACAATAAACATTAGACTCACAAAAGTTTCAAAGGATTAGAGACATTTAAAATGTAATATTATGGCTGTTTAGTGTGGTAACGAAGTGCAACTAGTTAAAGTACATAAGGGAAAATAAATAAACCTAAATCTATTCTCTCTCTCTCTACCGCCCCTCTCTCAGGTGGATGTGAGTGGGGCCTATGACAGTCTACCCCACACTCAGCTCTTGGAGGTGATTGGTCAGGTCCTGTCACATGTGCAGGAAGAGCTCTTCTCAGTGCGATGCTACGCCAAGGTGTGGGCCGACACCCACGAGGGCCTCAAGAAGACCTTTGTCAGACAGGTACACACCCTTACCTGTCCTTTGTCTCGCCAAACTTGTCCCCCCCCCCCCCCCGCGCACAATTTTGTTTTGTTTACATTTGTCTGTGTTCTTGTGTCCATTTATGTGTGTCTTACGTGTAGGCAGACTTCATGGAAGACACTGTGGCGTCCACCAACATGAAAGGCTTTGTGATGTCACTGCAGCGAGAGGGCAAAGTTCACGATGCCATACTGGTGGAGCAGGTGAGAGGATGGATGGCAGCCATTTTTGAAGAAGTGCTACAGCGGTATCCTGCATACCAATAACCTTTTCATTCCTTCTAGAATTGTCCCAACACGGCAACCCATTTTAATAGTAAATGGGGTATTGCTAGTGTATTCTAATGCTAGTGTATTCTAATGCTAGGGTATTCTAATGCTAGGGTATTCTAATGCAGGGTATTCTAATGGCAGGGTATTCTAATGGCAGGGTATTCTAAGCTAGTGTATTCTAATGCTAGTGTATTCTAACGCTAGTGTATTCTAATGCTAGTGTATTCTAACGCTAGGGTATTCTAACGCTAGGGTATTCTAACGCTAGGGTATTCTAATGCTAGGGTATTCTAATGCTAGGGTATTCTAATGCTAGGTATTCTAATGCTAGGGTATTCTAATGCTAGGGTATTCTAATGCTAGGGTATTCTAATGCTAGGGTATTCTAATGCTAGGTATTCTAATGCTAGTTTATTCTAATGCTAGGGTATTCCAACGCTAGGGTATTCCAACGCTAGGGTATTCTAACGCTAGGGATTCTAACGCTAGGGTATTCTAACGCTAGGTGTATTCTAAACGCTAGTGTATTCTAACGCTAGTGTAATTGCTAGTGTATTCTAACGCTAGTGTAATGCTAGTGTATTCTAATGCTAGGTATTCTAACTAGTGTTATCTTCTGTCAGCATTTTCTCACAGATATTCATGGCAAAGATGTCTTGGAGTTCTTCACCCAGATGCTCTCTAGCTGTGTTGTTCAGTTTTGGGAAGAAGTGAGACAATTTTATATTTTCTCTTTCTCTACATTTTTAATAAAAATAAAAAAAATCATTTACATACTTATGTCGTTGTGTCAAATTATCTCCTTTTATTCTTTAATGACTTTGAGTTTCTCTGAAGTCTCTACATACTTCAGTCTGTCTAATGACCCCCCCCCTCCACTCTCTATA
>NC_036854.1:41894799-41899303 GCF_002910315.2 Salvelinus sp. IW2-2015
CGTTTGATCTGTAACTAACCCATATGTAACCTTTCTCTGATCTGATACACTAACCATTTAACCAATATGCTACCTGCCTGATCTAATCCTAACCCAATATTACCACTATGGAACCACTTCCTGAATCTGTAACTAACCATATGTAACCTTCCTGATCTATATCTAACCATTTACCATATTGTAAACCTTCCTGATCTATACTAAACCATCTACCAGATGAAACCTTCCTGATACTGTTACTAACCATTCTACCATAATGTAAACCTTCTTGCATCCTATACTTAAACCATTTCACCATACTGTACCTTCCTGATCCTATAACTAAACCATTTACCATATGTAACCTTCACTGAATCTATACTAACCATTTACCATATGTACACCTCCTGACTCAATCCTAACCAACTTTACCAGTATTGCGTAAACCTTCCTGATCTAATCCTAACCATTTACCATATGAACCTCCTGCATCATGCTACTAACCATATGTAACCTTTCCTTGCATCTATACTAACCAATTTACCATATGGAACCTTACCCTGATCCTATACATAACCATTTTACACATTATGGCAACCTCACTGAAATCTGTTACTAACCATTTACCATATGTAAAACCTTCCTGATCTATCCTAACCATTTACCATATAGTAACCTTTCCTGATCCTATACTAACCATTTACCAATATGGAACCTCTGCCTGATCATATTACTAAAACCATTTACCATATGGAACCTTCCTGATCTAACTTAACCATTTTACCAATTATTGGAACCTTCCTGATACTGTAACTAACCATTTACCATAATGGAACCTTCCTGATATACTACTAAACCCATTACCATGAGGTAAACCTTCCCCTGATCCTAATACTAACCAATTTACCATATGGAAACCTTCCATGATCTATACTAAACCATCTTACATATGTAACCTTCCTGATCCCATACTAACCAATTTACCATATGCGCAACTTCCTGATCATATACTAACCATTACCATAAATGGAACCTTCCCTGATCATATACTAACCATTTACCATATGGCAACCTTCCAACTGATCTAGATACTAACCAATTTACCATACATTTAACCTTTCCTGAATCTGTACCTAAACCATTTACCATATGGAACCTTCCTTGATCACTGTACTAACCCATATTACCATATGGAACCCTGTCCTGATCTGTACTAACCATTTACCATAGGAACCTTCCTGATCTATACTAAACCACCTTTATACCATATGGAAACCTTTCCTGATCTATAACGTAACCATTTACCATGTATGTAACTTCCTGATAACTGTACTAACCATTCTACCATATGGAACCTTCCTGATCCTGTTACTAAACCATTTTACCAATAAGTAAAACCTCCCTGATCTACTACTACTAACCATTTACCATATGGAACCTTCCCTCGAGCCTATACTAACCACTTTACCCATTTATGGAACCTTCACTGACATCTATACTAACCCATTTTTACCATATGGAACCTTCCTTGATCATATGACATAAACCATTTACCATATGGGAACACTTCCTGATCTTTACAACCAAAATTTACCATACTGGAACCTTCCTGAATTCGTGTACTAACCCAACTTTACCACTATGGAACCATTCCCTTGATCCTTACTAACCATTTACCATACTGGAACCTTCTGATCCTGTTACTAACCAATTTACCATATGGGAACCTTCCCTGAAATCTGTTACCTAACCATTTACCATATGGAACCTATCCTGATCTTACTAACCATTTACCCATAGTGGCAAACCCCTTCCTGGATCAGTCACTAACCATTTACCATATGCCAACCTTCCTTGATCACCCTGTACTAACCCCCAAATTTTACCATAGGGAACCTCCTATCTATGTACTACACCCATTATAACCACTATGGAACCTGCAACTAGATCATAGTACATAAACCATTTAACCATAGGGGAAACCTTCCTGACTCCTATACTAAACCATTTACATATGGAACCGTCACTGATCTGCCTACTAACCATTATACCATATTTATTGTTGGATTGAAATATCCTTTAGATGGATCGCCAGTTGCCAACCTTTACAATAGTGAAGTAAATCTGACGTTTGCTTAAGCGTCATATGCCTTCTTGGACGGCAAGAACTTGAAGTCTGTAAAATCAACCCGTTGGTTTCTATATTTTGCCGGTCCTGTCTCCAGTGGGTCTTGCTAAATGCTTTTGCTAGAGAATAAACATACTTGCTTCCAAGCCATGATATCCCCATCCCCCACATGTTTGATGTATTTCCTGTTGCATGATTGTTAATTTCCTATCCTTTTTTCTTAGGGACCCTAGATGGCGAGGGGCTACCACAGTACGGTGTGTGGTGAACCCCCAGAAAGGTACTAGATTAACTTCCCTTTGAGGCGAGGGGGGTCCTGTCCTGCTGGGGTACCGCCCTGCTGCCCTTTACACTGTCTGTACCACCTGGTTGGACTGACTGCCTTTGAAAGAAATTTTTTAAACCAAAACCCCCACCCCAAACCACTGGCACAGTCTAAACAATGACCTACTCTAGCGTAATAACACACACCCTGGACGTCTAACAATGACTACTCTGAGGTAATACACACACCCTGCCGACGTCTACAATGACACTCTGGGTAATACACACACCACTGGACGTCTACAATGACCTACTCTGCGGTACATACCACACACCACTGGCACGTCCTCACAATGACACTCTGGGTAATACACACCACCCTGGACGCTACTACAATGACCTACTTCTGCGGTAATACACACACCCCTGGACGTCATACAATGACTACTCTGCGGTAATACAACCACACCCTGGACGCTACAAAATGCGAACTGCTCTGGCCGGTAATACACACCACCCTTGACGTCTACAATTGCACTACTCTGCGTTAAAATACACCACACCCTGGACGTCTACAATGACTACTCTGAGGTAATACCACACCACCCTGCGTCTACCAATGCACTACTCTGGGTAATACACACACCCTGGACGTCTCACAATGACTACTCTGCAAGGTAATACACACACCCTGGACGTCTACAATGACTAACTCTGAGGTTAATACACACAACCCTGGACGTCTACAATGACTACTCTGGGCAATACACACACCACTAGGACGTCTACAAGACTACTCTGTGGCTAATTCACACACCCTGGACGTCTACAATGACTACTACTGGGTAGATCACACACAACCCCTGTAGGTTGGATCCTCCCTTTTCTGCTATAAACAGCCTCCAGTGTTTCCTGAGAATGCTGTTCACTAGATGTTGCGAACATGCCTGCTGGGACTTGCTTTCAATTTCAGCCGTAAAAGAGTATTAGTGACGGTCGCCCGCCACTGATGTTTTAGCGAATTAGGCTCGCCAGTCGGGTGTTCCAATTCATCCTTGAAGGTGTTCCATATGGGGTTGAGGTCAGGGCTCTGTGCAGGCCAGTCAAGTTCTTCCACACCGATCTCAACAAACCGCTTCTCTATGGACCTCGATTTGTGCACCGGGGCGTTGTCTTGCTGAAACAGTGAAGGGTGTTCCTCAAACTGTTGCCACGAAGTTGGAATTTCAGAATTGTCTAGAATGTCATTGTACTCTGTGGCGTTAAGATTTCCCTTCACTGGAACTAAGGAGCCCAAACCATGAAAAACAGCCCCAGACCATTATTCCTCCTCCACCAAACTTTACAGTTGGCATTATGCATTCGGGCAGGTAGTGTTCTCCTGGCATCCGCCAAACCCATATTAGTCCGTCAGACTGCCAGATGGTGAAGTGCGGTTCATCACTCCAGAGAACCTGTTTCCACTACGCCAGAGTCCAATGGCGGTGAGCTTTACACCACTCCAGCTGATGCTTGGCATTGGTGGGAAACACACATGCGGAAATCGTCGATTTAACTACTGTGTCTCACAATGACATGGCGGTTGGAACTAAAAATCGCAAATTTGGACTCATCAGACCAAAGGACAGATTTCCTCGGGTCTAATGTCCGTTCCTCGTGTTTTTTGGCCCATGCAAGTCTCTTCTTCTTGGTGTCCTTTTAGTAGTGGTTTCAATGGAGCAATTTGACCATGAAGGCCTGATTCACACAGTCTCCTCTGAACAGTTGATGTTGTCTGTTACTTGAACTCTGTGAAGCATTTATTTGGGCTGGTAACTCTAATGAATTTATCCTCTGCAGCAGAGGTAACTCTGGGACTTCCTTTCCTGTGGCGGTCCTCATGAGAGCCAGTTTCATCATCGCGCTTGATAGTTTTTGCGACTGCCCTTGAAGAAACTTTCGAAGTTCTTGATATTTTCCGTATTGACTGAAATTCATGTCTTAAAGTAATGAAGGACTGTCATTTCTCTTTGCTTATTTGAGCTTTTCTTGCCATAAAATGGACTTGGTCTTTTACCAAATAAGGCTATCTTCTGTATACCACCCATACCTTGTCACAACACAACTGATTGGCTCAAACGCATTAAGAAGGAA
>NC_036854.1:41903599-41916774 GCF_002910315.2 Salvelinus sp. IW2-2015
AACAACAGAGAGTACAGTCAAAAGTTTGGACACACCTACTCATTCAAAGGGTTTTCTTTATTTTGTACCATTTTCTACATTGTAGAATAATAGGAAGAATACCAATATGAAAACACAATATGGAAGTCATGTAGTAAACCAAAAAAGAAAGTGTTGAATCAAAATATTATACTTTATATTTGAGATTCTGCCAAGTAGCCACCCTTTGCCTTGATGACAGCTTGCACACATAGGCATTCTGTCAACCAGCCTCATGAGTTAGTCACCTGGAATGCATTTCAACTAACAGGTGTGCCTTGTTAAAAAGGACAATTTGTGGGAATTTCTTTCCTTCTTAATGCGTTTGAGCCAATCAGTTGTGTTGTGACAAGGTATGGGTGGTAGTACAGAAATAGCCCTTATTTGGTAAAAACAGTCCATTTTATGGCAAAGAAAGCTCAAATAAGCAAAGAAGAAGACAGTCCTTCATTACTTTAAGACATGAATTTCAGTCAATACGGAAAATATCAAGAACTTTCGAAAGTTTCTTCAAGGCAGTCGCCAAAAACTATCAAGCGGCGATGATGAAACTGCTCTCATGAGGACCGCCCACAGGAAAGGAAGCCCAGAGGTACCTCTGCCTGCAAGAGGATAAATTCATTAGAGTTTACCAGCCCAAATAAATGCTTCACAGAGTTCAAGTAACAACAACAACATCAACTGTTCAGGGAGACTGTGTGAATCAGGCCTTCATGGTCAAATTGCTGCACTTGCCACTACTAAAAGGCACAACCAAGAGAAAGAGACTTTGCATTGGAGCAACCTAAAGAAAACACCAAGCAATGCGGACATGGTGTAGGACCGGGTGGAAAACACTACCTGTCCCGAATGCGATAATGCCAACTGTAAAGTTTGGTGGAGAGGAATAATGGTCTGGGGCTGTTTTTCATGTTTGGGCCCTTAGTTCCAGTGAAGGAAATCTTAACGCCACAGAGTACAATGACATTCTAGACAATTCTGAAATTCCAACTTCGTGGCAACAGTTTTGAGGAACACCCTTCACTGTTTCAGCAAGACAACGCCCGGTGCACAACGAGTCCATAGAGAAGCGGTTTGTTGAGATCGGTGTGGAAGAACTTGACTGGCCTGCACAGAGCCCTGACCTCAACCCCATGAACACCTTCAGGATGAATTGGAACAACCGACTGCAGCAGCCTAATCGCTAAAACATCAGTGCCGACCTCACCAATACTCTTACGGCTGAATGGAAGCAAGTCCCAGCAGCAATGTTCCAACATCTAGTGGAACAGCCTCTCAGAACACTGGAGGCTGTTTATAGCAGAAAAGGGAGGACAACCATACAGGAGTCAGGGTGTGTGTATTACCCAGAGTAGTCATTGTAGACGTCCAGGGTGTGTGATTCCAGAGAGTCATTGTAGACTCCAGGGTGTGTGTATTACCCAGGTAGTCATTGTAGAGTCCAGGTGTATCAGTATCTTGTAGACGTCCAGGGTGTGTGTATTACCCAGAGTAGTCATTGTAGGCGTCCAGGGTGTGTGTATTACCCAGAGTAGTCATTGTAGACGTCCAGGGTGTGGTATTACCAGAGTAGTCATTGTAGACGTCCAGGGTGTGTGTATTACCCAGAGTAGTCATTGTAGACGTCCAGGGTGTGTGTATTACCCAGAGTAGTCATTGTAGACGTCCAGGGTGTGTGTATTACCCAGGAGTAGTCATTGTAGACGTCCAGGGTGTGTGTATTACCAGAGTAGTCATGTAGACGTCCAGGGTGTGTGATTACCAGAGTAGTCATTGTAGACGTCCAGGGTGTGTGGATTACCAGAGTAGTCATTGTAGACGTCCAGGGTGTGGTGTATTACCCAGAGTAGTCATTGTAGACGTCCAGGGTGTGTGTATTACCTAGAGTTAGTCATTGTAGACGTCCAGGGTGTGTGTATTACCCAGAGTAGTCATTGTTGACGTCCAGGGTGTGTGTATTACCTAGAGTAAGTATTGTAGACGTTCCAGGGTTTGTGTATTCAGCAGTAGTCCACAAGGGGAACAGAAGTGTAAAGGCAGCAGGCGTACCCCAGCAGGACAGGACACCCCCTCCTCAAAGGAAGTTAACAGCACCTTCTGGGGGTTCACCACCACACCCGTACTGTGGTACCCCCGCCATCAGGGTCCTAAGAAAAAGGAGGAAATTACAATCATCAACGGAAATACATCAAACATGTGGGGGATGGGAATATGGCTATGGAAGCAAGCTAGACATTCCTAGCAAAAGCATTTAGCAAGACCCACTGGAACACCCAAAATATAGAAACCAACGGTTATTTTACAGACTTGCTTCAATTTCTGCCTTCCAAGAGATCTCTCTCGATGTGTGTGTGTTTAACTTTCATATTATAGGAATGATTTCAATCTTTTGTAATGCAAGGCAACATTGCAGGCAACATTTTCGGGGACACACACTGAGCAACCCTGATGCAACATAAATTCGGTCCAGATTTTAGATGGTTCTTTAGCCTTTGTACTAGAGGGGAATTTAGGAGGATGAATTCTCTGTTACCGAAGTCTTACTATCTCTGTCTGCCTTCCTGGTTCCTGTCTCTCTACGTTACTGCCTTTATGGGTTCTGGTAAATCGTGCTAAACTACCTTGAACCCTGGCATAGAGCTCTCTTAAATTCCCTCTGAGCAACAGTAGACGCCCATCCTAGTGGCACTGGGGGGGGGTCAGAGTGTTAATGGGTCAATCCAACCCGTCTAATCGGATGAATATGAAATGAGTTGGTAAGAACGGTAGGCTAAGATGACTCTAAACTAGATGTTTTAATTTTGATAAGTAGGCCACAGCGGAACCTGAGCTCCTCCTCCTCTCTCTTCTCAGCTACGCTGGCCTATCCCTGCGCTACAGCCTGACGCTAGGCTCCGCCCACTGTGCAGGGAAGCAAATGAAGAGGAAGCTCATGTCCATCCTTAGACTCAAGTGCCACGCCCTCTTCCTGGACCTCAAAGTGAGTCATGCTCTGCTATGTGACCACCTGTCAAATCCAATTGCTCGTTCCACTCTCTATACCACCTGACGTTGGACTGTTATCCAATCCCCTGTTGTGTGTATTCCAGACCAACTCTCTGGAGGCTGTCTATAAGAACATCTATAAGCTCGTGTTGCTACACGCGTACAGGTAAGGTAACCTATGGTCTGACCTGAAAACCCTTTTCAGTGGTTCCCGACGTCTCACTTCAGCCCTACGTGAAATGTGTGTCCCTGTCTCCTCCAGCCAGAGTAAACAGAGGAGAAGGACTTTAGCCTCTCTGTCTGGAAGACACCCAGATACACACCGGCTTCCTTTTTTACAAGAGGAATGTCTCTGGATGGAGCAGATTGATGGTTAACTAGCTAACCACTAACCGTTTTATAGATGCAGTAATACACAGTAGCATTAAGTCTCTCTATGGTTAATGTTTCCCTGGGTTTATAAATGAAATCAGTTTTATTTATTTATCTGTAATGGAGTCAATCATTGTTTATTTTTTTGGGGGGGGGGGTTACCTTTATTCCAAGAGTGGACACATTTTAATTTCTCTTATTTAACTTCTAGTCACCCATAGCAGATGAATATGCACGGTACTTTCTGTGGTTGTGGCGTTAGGTTCCATGCCTGTGCACAGAGTTTGCCGTTTGGTCAGAAGGTGGGCAGAAACCACGCTTACTTCCTCAATGTGATCTGGGACATGGCGGAGTACACCAACCAGCTCGTCAGACTCTGCAACAAAGGCAAGCCTGAGATTTTTTACTACTTAATTAAAGGACTGTCCGTACTTTCTGTGTGTTTTTAGCTTCCATCTCACTCTCACCTTCTCCATCTCTGTCCCCTCATCGTCACTGTAGTCTTGATTAGCTAAGTGTGCTGATATTATCTGCCCCCCCCTCCCTCTCCCTCTCCAGGTCTGTCTCTAGGCTGTAAGGCTATAACAGGGAGCCTTCAGTATGAGGCAGTAGAACTGATGTACTGTCTGGCCTTCCTGTTGGTTCTGTCCGTCATCGCCCCTCTACAACGATCTCCTCGCCCGCTACGCACACGTACGTACCCACCCAGTAGTGACATGATCAGGTTATTGATCCAGTATTGACATGATCAGGTTAGTGGTTATTGATCCGTATTGACATGATCAGGTTAGTGGTTATTGATCCAGTATTGATATGATCAGGTTAGTGGTTTATTGATCCAGTATTGACATGATCAGGTTAGTGGTTATTGATCAGTATTGACTTGATCAGGTTAGTTGGTTTGATCCAGTATTACATGATCAGGTTAGTGGTTATTGATCAGTATTGATATGATAGGTTAGTGGTTACTGATCCAGTATTGACATGATCAGGTTAGTGGTTATTGATTCAGTATTAATATGATCCAGGTTAGTGGTTATTGATCAGTATTGATATGATCAGGTTAGTGGTTACTGATCCAGTATTGACATGATCAGGTAGTGGTTATTGATCAGTATTGATATGATCAGGTTAGTGATCCAGTATTGATATGATCAGGTTAGTGGTTATTGATCCAGTATTGATATGATCAGGTTAGTGATCCAGTATTGATATGATCAGGTTAGTGGTTTACTGATCCAGTATTGATATGACGTGAAAGGAAGGGTGTGGGCAACACAGGCCGCAGGCAGTGCAGGTCCAGAGGTGCCGACCCTTATAGTAGAGGCTCAGTAAGTGTGGAGGTGGTCATTAAGTTCACTTATTTTATATATATATATATCTATATAATAAAGTGTATGTTGACTGGAGAGTGAGGTGGAAGGTAGAGATGGTGCTGAAGAGGAGTGGGACAGATGTGAAACATGGGGCAGTGATTCATGTGCTCCAGAGGCATCGTCTAAGAGCGGTAGACCACTCCAGGCCACGTTGAGTTATTCTAAAGATTGTAACATCCCACTGGATTCAAATATTTTTCTCTAACCACTTAATGGACCAACATAACTGTTTTATTTACCTGCCATAGTCAGTGGCTGTGTGTATGGGTCAGCTTTACCTGTGTTCTCTCTACAGGTAAGAGGGAGCTGGAGAGGAAGCTGGAGGGTTTGAGATGGGCACGAATCAGACAAGCTGCCACACCCAAAATACCTGAAGACTTAAGGCCTCTGGGCGTAGAGGAGAATGTCACCTACTGTGACCCCTCGTCCTCTGCTCCTTGTCCTCTTAACCCTATAGTGCATCAAGAGGGGGTGCAGCAGGTGGGGGGGGGCTTGTACAGTCGGGTCAGAATACTGTGTGGACAATTTGTAATTTGTCCCGGTGTCAATATTTTGGTTCGGTTGTATACTAGCTCATGTTTTGATTCTGTTGTACTTTTTTAAAGCTGACAGAAGTTGTAGGTCAGTGAGTGATAAGGATGAATCATAAAGAGCTGTCTTTTTTTTAAATGACATGTATAAAGATTATGTAAGATCGACAGACCCATCTCTTTCTCTGGACTTTGTCTGTTGATTCATTGAGTGTCAGTAGGAAAAGCAGTTTAGTTTCCTTTTCAGTCAGTCGACCTCGGTACAACATATATGGAGAGTCACGGTTTCATACTATGGAGGAGTCACGGTTTCATACTATGGAGAGTCACGGTTTCATACATGGAGAGTCACGGTTTGCATACTATGGAGAGTCACAGTTTCATACTATGGAGAGTCACAGTTTCATACTATGGGAGTACGGTTCATACATGGAGAGTCAGGTTTCATACCATGGAGAGTCACGGTTTCATACTATGGAGAGTCGGTTTCATACTATGGAGAGTCACGGTTTCATACCATGGAGAGTCGGTTTCATACTATGGAGAGTCACAGTTTCATATATGGAGAGTCACGGTTTCATACTTGGAGAGTAGGTTTCATACTATGGAGAGTCACGGTTTCATTCTATGGAGAGTCACGGTTTCATATATGGAGAGTCACAGTTTCATATATGGAGAGTCAGGTTTCAATATAGGGAGAGTCAAGTTTCATACTATGGAGAGTCACAGTTTCATACTATGGAGAGTCACGGTTTCATATATGGAGAGTCACGGTTTCATACTATGGAGAGTACAGTTCATACTATGGAGAGTCACGGTTTCATCTATGGAATAGTTTATACTATGGAGAGTCACGGTTTCATACTATGGAGAGTCACGGTTTCATACTATGGAGAGTCACGGTTTCATACTATGGAGAGTCCGGTTATATACTATGGAGAGTCACGGTTTCATATATGGAGAGTACGGTTTCATACTATGGAGAGTCACGGTTTCATATATGGAGAGTCAGGTTCATACTATGGAGAGTCACGGTTTCATACTATGGAGAGTCACGGTTTCATACTATGGAGAGGTCACGGTTTCATACTATGGAGAGTCACGGTTTCATACTATGGAGAGTACGGTTTCATACTATGGAGAGTCACGGTTTCATACTATGGAGAGTCACGGTTTCATACTATGGAGAGTCACGGTTTCATACTATGGAGAGTCACAGTTTCATATATGGAGAGTCAGTTTTTGGGACATACAGTTTCATACTATGGAGGTACAGTTCATATATGGAGTAAGTTCAACTAGAGTCACAGTTTCATCTATGGAGAGTCACAGTTTCATACATGGAGTCCCAGTTTCATATATGGAGAGTACAGAAGGACTAAAATCACGCCTGAAGAGGCCAATGAATCTGTTCCTCGCTGAAAAGCACGTTACACAGGTGACAGCATTGAGGCTCAGATTAATACCTTCAACTATTCACTCTTCACCGTGTGTGAACAGGAACAATTCACACTACTAACAAAACAAATTGGAACACGAGACATCTTGCGAAACTAAACTGTCCTTAGTGATATAGTGTGCCACCCTCTGGACGCTGGAGTTGGTATGGTCCTCCTGGTTTCCTGCTCACATGAGTTATTGTTTGGATGTCTTGGCTGGGCTATCAGTATCGGATGTCTTGGCCTGGGCTATCAGTATGGGATGTGGTGTTGGCTCTCTCTCCCGCTGACGACGAAGGCGAAGCTGTGTGGGTTGGACATGTCCAATAAAATAAACACAGTTTGTTGGTTCCCCTACTAGTCCAGAACAAGGGGAAGCTGGTTCCCTACTAGTCAGACAAGGGACAGCTGGTTCCCTACTAGTCCAGAACAAGGGGACAGCTGGTTCCCCTACTAGTCCAGAACAAGGGGACAGCTGATGCTTACTAGTCCAGAAAAGGGGACAGCTGATGCTTACTAGTCAGAACAAGGGGACAGCTGATGCCTTATAGTCAGAACAGGGGACAGCTGATGCCCATCTAGTCCAGAGCAAGGGGACAGTGATGCCTTACTAGTCCAGAACAAGGGGACAGCTGGTTCCCCTTCTAGTCCAGAGCAAGGGGACAGCTGATGCCTTACTAGTCCAGAACAGGGGAGACAGCTGTTCCCCTTCTAGTCCAGAGCAAGGGGACAGCTGTTTCCTACTAGTCCAGAACAGGGGGACAGCTGGCTTACCTACTAGTCCAGAGAAGGGGACAGCTGATGCCCTTACTAGTCAAGAACAAGGGGACAGCTGATGTCCCTACCTAGTCCAAGGAGGAGCAAGGGGACAGTGATCGCTATGTCAGACAGGGGCTGGTTCCTTCTAGTCCAGAACAAGGGACAGCTGTTTCCCTACTAGTCAGAACAGGGGGACAGCTGGTTCCCTATCTAGTCCGAACAAGGGGACAGCTTGTGCCCTACTAGTCCAGAACAGGGGACAGCTGATGCCCCTACTAGTCCAAAAGGGCAGTGGTTCCCTACTAGTCCAGAACAAGGGACAGCATGTCCCTTCTAGTCCAGAACAAGGGGACAGCTGTTTCCCTACTAGTCCAGAACAGGGGGACAGCTGGTTCCTACTAGTAGAAAGGGGACAGCGGTTCCCCTACTAGTCCAGAACAGGGGACAGTGGTTCCCCTACTAGTCCAGAACAAGGGGACAGCTGTTCCCTACTAGTCCAAAAGGGGACGCTGTCCCCTCAGCCAGAACAAGGGAGCTTGTCCTACTAGTCCAGAAAGGACAGTGTTCCCTACTAGTCAGAATCCAAGTAGACAGGGACGGTTTCCCTACTAAGCAGAACAAGGGAACTGTTCCCCTACTAGTCCAGAAAAGGGACAGTTCACCTAATCCGTGACTAGTCTACGTAATGTGAAGCATTCTTTAGGAACTTATTGATTCCTCGCCCAGGGGCCGTGCTCAGCTGTTTTTTTGTTGGTCTTTGGTCAGAGCAATGTTTGTCTACCTGTGTGTGCGTGGCGGTGGCTGCTCACGCTAACCCGGCTCTGTGTGCTTGTCACCGGTTACGGGAGGCTACCCCCCCCCCCAAAAAGCACCGCTTGCCTCTCTTCTTCCTTGTCGATGAAGGGTCGGTACCTCCGTTACGTTCCCAGTTCTGTGTTGTAGTTTGTATTTGAGTGTGTGTGTTTCAGGAGATGGCTTCCTGGAATTCTCCCAAGCAGTCATTGGTCGGCCCAATTGATGATTGGAGAGCTGACCACGCCCTCGTCAAGATACAGCTGTCTCTAATTACCATTGCACCTGAAGCTATAAAAGCAGTGTTCTGTTCAAGGAAGAGAGATGATGGCAGGCTGAGATCATTGATGGCTGAGGGTTATAGCATGTTGGTATGTACTGATTAGTTGTTGCTGGGAGAGTTGGTATGATCTGTATTATTGTTGCTGGGAGCAGTTGGTATTACTGTTTAGGTTGGTTCTGGAGCATTGTATGTCTGTTTTAGTTGTGCTGGGGAGCAGTTGTATGTACTGTGTTAGTTTGTTGTGGGAGCAGTTGGTATGTATTGTGTTAGTTGGTTGCTGGAGAGTTGGTATGTATGTGTTAGTTGTTGTCAGAGTTGGTAGTTTGTAGTTGTTGCTGGAGCAGGTGGTATTTCTGTTAGATGTTGCTCCCGATAGAGTTATTTGATGTCCTTTGTTTATTAGTTTGTTTGATAATTGTTTGATAATTGTTTTTGTCAGGGGGAGGGAAGGCACTAGGGAGTGCTTAGGCAGAGGCCGCGGGCATACATATACCGTAGTATATTCTGTCTAGGCACACTAGGTAAGACCTGGGCGGACCACCCCCTGTATTTTGGTTAGGGCACCAGGTGGTGTTAAGTTAGGTAAGTAGTGGGTAGGCAGGTTAGATAGGAGAGGGGGGAGCTTTGATATTTACTTTCTTTGCTTTGGTTCCGTCCAGCCCCTTTTCCCCATATTACCGTGTAAGGAAATAAATCCTAGTAAGCGGTCAATTCTGCCTTTTTGTCATCCTTACTCGCACCTACAGTTCATACCTCTTTTGCTTCACGGGGAGTTGAGTTGTAGCAGGGTGTTGCGTTCCCTCTTCACAGAGGCGTGCGTAACACCTCGGTGAGTCGGTCCTATGTAGACTTTCAAGACAAGGCTAGCTAACAAGCGCTGCGTAGCGTGCTAGCCAGGTTAGCTAGCTATTACTGCCAGCCGACGGTGGAGTTGCTTGGAGTAGCTCTCTTGTTTAGTAAACGTAGTGTTAAGTCACTTGGTTATTCTAAATGGACCGTGCTGCGATCAGAGGCTAGCATGCATAACATCCGGGKGAATG
Organism: Salvelinus sp. IW2-2015; assembly: GCF_002910315.2. Lineage (NCBI taxonomy): Eukaryota > Metazoa > Chordata > Actinopteri > Salmoniformes > Salmonidae > Salvelinus > Salvelinus sp. IW2-2015. The sequence continues at coordinate 41,913,194 of NC_036854.1, forward strand.
ACGATTACTCKCTTCGCTCCAGTGGATAGCGGCCATTTTACGGGATCCTGACCAATTCTGCTCATTTATTTATTTTAATGCATAATGTCTCCGCCATTTCCTATGACCGAAAATGTCTTCTGGACATCAGAACAGAGATCACTAACCTCGATTTCGTTGAAGATTTCTACTTCAAGTCGACATCTCTGGACGTTCTGCTAACTCCGGAACCGGCCCTGATCCCCCGGGACTGGAAAGAGGAAGTGGCTGTGGAAAAGAGGCAGGTCGATGCGGCCTCTTAACGAGATTACATCGGCCAACAAATAGAYCCGCCATTTTGTCCTCTCTGTTCCGTTGGTGAATGTGCAGTCACTGGAGAACACACTGGATGAGTTTTATCAGGAGCTGAACAACTGTATTATTCTACAGTGAGCTACAAAACTATTAGGACAGTGACACTTTTTTATTTTTCGCTGTACTCCAGCACTTTGGGATTGTGAAATGACACAACGACCCGAGGTTAAAGTGCAGACTTGTCAGATTTTAATTTGAGGGTATTTTTACAGCACTTTTTTTTGTACATATGGAGTAATGTACAGTCAGTGTCCCAATTCTTCTGGAGCTCACTGTATGTTTCTCAAGAGTCCTGTCGATTTAACACCACAAACTGATGCTGGCACTAACACCGCACTCAACGAGCTGTATACGGCCATAAGCAAACAAGAAAATGCACATCCAAAGGTGGCGCTTCTCGTGGTCGATGATTTTTAATGCAGGCAAACTGTAATCCGTTTCCTMATTTTTACCAGCATGTCACCTGTGCACCGAGAAGTCGACAAAATTCTTGGTCACCTTTTACTCCAACCACAGAAACACATKACAAGGCTCTCTTTCTCTACCATTAACAAATATGACCATAATTATATCCTTCTGATTCCTGTTTACAATAAAAGCTCAAACAGGAAATAGAGTGTCTTTTAGGGTCTAACTCTCTACAACGTAGCCTTCGTTGACATAARKATTYGRRTCGTTGTGGAGACTGTCTTTAGAGTGTCTTCCTGACATGCAGCAGATGAGTCTGTAGATGGCCACCAGGGGGATGGAGATAACTGGTACTGAAGACAGCAGGACACAGATGGCAAACACCCAGTCTGGATACGGCAGAAAAACCTCTGTGTCGGAAGTTCACCTGCACAGACAGACATTTAGAATCAGAAACGTAATTGCCTTGCAACAAATGACACCCACAGGGCAAATGCAATTGACACCCTATTCCCTGTAGGCTGTAGTGCACTGCTTATTAGTGAGTACTATGTAGTCATCTGACTGGTTGTCTCTCAAACCTAGTCCCACTTATCACGCACTACTATTGTATATATCAATGATGTCGCTCTTGCGCGGGTGAGTCTCTGATCCACCTCTACGCAGACGACACTATTCTGTATACTTCTGGCCCTTCTTTGGACACTGTGTTACAAGCCTCCAGACGACTTCAATGCCGTACAACTCTCCTTCCGTGGCCTCCAACTGCTCTTAAATACAAGTAAAACTAAATGCATGCTCTTCAAGCGACACTGCCCTCACCCACCTGCCGAATAGCATCACTACTCGGACAGTCTAGGTGTCTGGTTAGACTCACATTAAGCATCTCCAATCCAAAATTAAATCTAGAAACGGCTTCCTATTCGCAACAAAGCCTCCTTCACTCATGCTGCCAAACATACCCTCGTAAAACTGACTATCCTACCGATCTTTGACTTCGCGATGTCATTTACAAATACCTCCAACACTCTACTCAGACTGCATCCAATTTGCTATCACAGTCCATCCGTTTTGTCACCAAAGCCCCATATACTACCCACCACTGCGACCTGTATGCTCTCGTTGGCACCTGTACACAGCCCATCTGTAATTAGCACCACCAACTACCTCACCCCCATAGTTATTTATTTTTGCTCTTTCGCACCCCAGTATCTCTACTTGCACATCATCATCTGCACATCTATCACTCCAGTGTTTAATTGATAAATTGTAATTATTTTGCCACTGTGGCCTATTTATTGCCATACCTCCCTAATCTTACTACATTTGCACACACTGTATACAGATTTTTCTATTGTGTTATCCCATGTGTAACTCTGTGTTTTTGYCGCACTACGTTTCTTTATCTTGTCCAGGTCACAGTTGTAAATGAGAACTTGTTCTCAACTGGCCTAAGACTATTGAACCTCTTAAATGACACCTACAGCTGATCTGAGCAGAGAAACGCTTCGCACTACGTACAGAAATGTTGCTGAAAAATATGGAAGTATCACGACACACAGTTCAATATTTTTTCAGGAACATTCTATCTACCACGGGGTTTAAAAAAAAAAAAATCTCAAACCTCTCCTCGAGGACTGCCAGCCGTTCAATGTATCCCATCTATCACATCTGATTCAACTTGTCAACCGTAGGCAGTGCGTTTCCAATACAGTAAGCTTTCCCTCAAGTTGAATTGAATTCAACTTGTCAAAATGATATAATTACTCCTGTCTATATAAATATAATCATTAAAAACATTACACCAGAGATTTAAGCCACAGAGGGTCATTATTTCTACAATGTTGAAAATAGTTTAAAAAAAATAGAAACCCTTCGTGTGTGTGTGTTTTGTCAAAAGTTTGGACACACCTACTCTTTTACTCTTTCCAGGGTTTTTATTTGATTTATTTTACATTGTACATTCCTCATGAAGCTGGTTGAGAGAATGCCAAGAGTGTCCAAAGTGATCATCAAGGCAAAGGGGGGCTACTTTGAAGAATCTAAAGTCTCAAATATATTTTATCTAATGTAAAAAATAAAATAAAAATACAAAAACATTTCAAATGTTTCTACATCAGACTGAATCTAGGGGGTGAGTTATGTCTGTCTCGGGGATTGGAAATGATGCAGCCAATTCCATTGATGGTTGCTTCAACCTGCAATGTTAAAGCTGATCTGAATGTAGGCTGTTCTGAGGGCAAAATGGGGGGTGCAACTCTGGGGGGGTCCCCGAGGAAAGGTTTGAAAAGGCTGCGTTAGCAGTGGTGGCTCTTACATAGTCAGGATTCCATGCTGCGTAGGTGGGATGTGTCTGGGCCTGGATGGCAACGTACGCCACCAACACCACGAACAGCATCAGAGGGCTGATGACCAACCAGCAAACCTTCCAGAAGATGTTGGGTCTATGTCCTGTCATGAACTCCAAGTCATCACTGAACCTATGGAGACAGGAAGAGGTTTTAAATCAAATTATATTTGTCACATGCACTGAGTACAATAGACCTTACAGTGAAATGCTTACTTACAAGCCCTTAACTAACAATGCAGTTTTAAGAAAAATAAGTGTTACGTAAAAAATTTAAATAGATAACAGCAGTAAAATAACAAGCGAGGCTATATACAGGGTATTACGGTACAGAGTCAATGTGGAGGCTATATACAGGGTGTTACGGTACAGAGTCAATGTGGAGGCTATATACAGGGTGTTACGGTACAGAGTCAATGTGGAGGCTATATCTCATCCAGTTTTATTCCTCCAGTGATTTAGTAGTTTTCACCTCATAGAACGGAGGGTAGAG
>NC_036854.1:41920100-41928058 GCF_002910315.2 Salvelinus sp. IW2-2015
ATGGGACACATCCATCTAGAGTATCGATCTCAACCTGAAGACATGCGACCTGCAAACCTTCTTGGATCAGGTACCATAGTCAGGAGTTTAACTACCTCATGGCAAACATGGGTTGAGTCAAGTTTTCTTGTTATTCAACCTACCCTCGCTGCATAACATAATCTAATTGGTGTTCTTGTTTCTCTCTCCATCCTCCTCCAGAGTGCGTCTGGTCTGGGTTAGCGTTCATCGTGTTCACAGAAGCGGTGATATCGATGCCTGGCTCTCAGGTATGGGCTGACTCTTTGTTTTATTTTTTTATTACTTATTTAAAAAACTACAGTTCTAATACAGAGACTCGTGTGTGAACCACGTTAAATACATCTGTATCTGATGTGATTCCTGTCTGTTTGACCAGGTGTGGGCTGTTGTTGATGTGTTCCTGTCTGTTTGACCAGTGTGGGCCTGTTGTTGATTGATTCCTGTCTGTTTGACCAGGTGTGGGCTGTTGTGATGTGATTCCTGTCTGTTTGACCAGGTGTGGCTGTGCTCTTCTTTATCATGCTGTTCAGTCTGGGTCTGTCCCCATGTTTGGTAATCTGAGAGCATCCTCACTCCCCTTCATGACCTCAAAATCGGTGCCCAATGGATGCCCAATGAGTCTTCACAGGTAAAAGCCAAAAGGAAATGATCAGATTTCCGTATCTTTCAACATTGGCAATGTGTGACGAAAAAACTGTTCTTTTGGGAACGATCTTAACGCAGTCTTTTGTTTCTCTTGTCCCGCTCTCCCTCCATCACTCCCCACTTTCTTCCCTCCAGCAATAATCTGTCTATATTGTTCCTGGTGGCTCTGATATTCACTATGGGATCAGGGAACTACTGGTTGGAGGTCTTTAACAGTACGTTGGCTCCGTTCCTTTCTTATCATCGCCTTCTTTGAGATCATCGCTGTGGCATACGTCTACGGAATAGGACGGTAAGAGCCTCATAAATACTATAGTTGTCCTGGTTTGAACTGTAATGAGCGTCTTCCCACTGGGCACACACACTTGTTGAATGACTTTGAACCAACGTGGAAAGGTGTTGAAATGACGTCTGTGCCCAGTGTCTTGTCTTTAGAATTGGGCAGATTGCTAGGAACCTCTCAGAGGAACATGTCTGTCTCCCCATATGTCTGTTGTTGGTCTGTTAAACCTTTAAATATAGCAGTTGTTCACCTAATCTTTTGGTTCAGCATTTTACGATTCCCGACACAATCCACTTGTGGCGATTAAGTTTTAATCCTGGATCATCTACATGTTACAGAACCTGCGTAGGGTTGCAAAATTCCAGTAACTTTTCCCAATTCCAAGATTTAAAAAAAAATCCTGATTGGAGGACTCTGGATTTCCTGCTTACTCCCTTCTGAATCAGGGAACCTTACAAACGGGGTTTCTGGGAATTAGGGAAGTTACCAGAATTTTGCAACCCCAAACCTGATCATCTGCAGTTCTGAGGCATTCGTTCCGCTTTCATCTGTTCCTCTCCATCTCTTTCTCCTTTCTTTCTGTCTGAGCCTGTAATGACAGTCTCAGACAGGGCTGTAGTGGCTTGGGGGGGGGCTCGATGGTGCTGTAGTGGAGCAGGTTGAGAGCTTCAAGTTCCTTGGTGTCCACATCACAACAGACTATCATGGTTCAACACACCAAGACAGTTGTGAAGAGGGCAAGAAAGCCTATTTCCCTCGAGGAGACTGAAAAGATTTGGCATGGGTCTCAAAGAGCATCCTGACTGTTTGCATCTACTGCCTGGTATGGCAACTCTCGGCCCCCGACACACGAGGGTAGTGCGTACGGCCCAGTACATCACTGGGGCCAAGCTTCCTGCCATCCCGGACTCCTATACCAGGCGGTGTCAGAGGAAGGCTTAAAAATTCAACCACCCTGATTCAACCACTCCAACCACCCTAGTCATAGACTGTTCTCTCTGCTACTGCAGGGCAAGCGGTACCGGAGCGCCAAGTCTAGGTCCAAAGGCTTCTAAACAGCTTCTACCCCAAGCCATAAGATTCCGAGACATCTAATCAAATGGCTACCCAGACTATTTGCATCATCCCCCCCCACAACCTATTTTACACTGCTGCTACTGTTTATTATCTATGCATAGTCACTGTAATTCAAACTACATTTACATATTACCTCAACTAACCGGGGCCTCCACACATTGGACTCATGTACCGTAACACCCTGTATATAGCCTCCACATTGACTCTGTACCGTAACACCCTGGTATATAGCCTCCACATTGACTCTGTACGTAACACCCTGTATATAGCCTCCCATTGCTCCTGTACCGTAACACCCTGTATATAGCCTCCACATTGACTCTGTACCGTAACACCCTGTATATAGCCTCCACATTGACTCGCCGTACAACCTGTATATAGCCTCCACATTGACTCTGTACTCATACCCCCTGTATATAGCCTCCACATTGACTCTGTACTCATACCCCTTTTATATAGCCTCCACATTGACCTCTGTACCGTACACCGGTTATAACCTCACAATTGACTCTGTACCGTAACACCCGTGAATAGCCTCCACATTGACTCTGTACCGTAACACCCTGTATATAGCCTCCACATTGACTCTGTACTGGTACCCCTTGTATATAGCCTCACATTGACTCTGTACCGTAACACCCTGTATATAGCTCCACATTGACTCTGTACCGTAACACCTGTATTAGAGCTCCACATTGACTCTGTACCGTAACACCCTGTATATACCCTCCACATTGACTCTGTACCGTAACACCCTGTATATAGCCTCCACATTGACTCTGTACCGTAACACCCTGTATATAGCCTCCACATTGACTCTGTACCGTAACACCCTGTACTATAGCCTCCAGTTGACTCGTACCGTACACCACTGGTCTGTTGGAGACTATCCTATCAACAGGACCTGAAGAACAGTAATATCCTATGTTTTTCAGAGTCGTGGCTGAACAAGGACATCAAATCAGATTTTATTGGTCACATGTTTAGCAGATGTTATTGCTTAAATGCTTGGATAATATACAGTGCATTCAGACTCCTTCACTTTTTCCACATTTTGTTACCTTACAGCATTATCCTAAAATGGATAAAACATTTAAAAGAATCTCATCAATCTACAATGGTGGTGGTGGCAGCATCATGCTGTGGTGATGTTTTTCAGCAGCAGGGACTGTGAGACTAGTCAGAATCGAGGGAAAGAGGAGGGTAGCAAAGTACAGAGAGATCCTTGATAAAGCAGACAGGATCTCAGGACCTCAGACTGGGGTCAAGGTTCACCTTCCAACTGGACAACGACCCTAAGCACAGAGCCAAGACAATGCAGGTGCGTTGCATTGTTCTCAACCAGCTTCATTAGGTTTTCACCTGCAATAAATTTCAATTAACAGTTGCCTTCTTAAAAGTAAATATGTGGCCATTTCTTCCTTAAGTGCGTTTGGCCACAATCAGTTGCGTTGTGACAAGTTAGGGTTGGTATACAGAAAATAGCCCTATTTGGTAAAAGACAAATCAATATTATGGCAAGAACAGCTCAAATTAAGCAAAGAAGAAACAACAGTCCATCTTTACTTTAAGACATGAAGGTCAGTCAATCCTGAAAATGGTCAAAGAACTTTTAAAGGTTTCTTTCAAGTGCAATTGCAAAAACAATTAAGCGCTATGATGAAACTGGCTCTCATGAAGCCCGCCACATGAAAGGAAGACCCAGAGGTTACCTCTGCGCAGAGGATAAGTCATTAGACATACCAGCCTCAGAAATTGCACCCAAATAAATGCTTCACAGAGGTTCAAGCAAACAGACACAATCTCAACATCAGCTTTAGAGGAGACCTGCGTGAATCAGCTCCTCATGGGATTAGAAATGCGAAGAAACCAACTTACTAAAGGACACCAAAATAGAAGAGACACTTGCTTTGGCAAGAAACATGAGCAATGGACATTAGACCGGTGGTAATCTGTCCTTGGTCTGATGAGTCCAAATTTGAGGATTTTTGCTTCACACGCCGTGTCTTCGTGGAACGCAGAGTAGGTGAACGGATGATATCTGCATTGTTGTGTCCACCGTGAAACATGGAGGAGGAAGGTGTGATGTTGTGGTGCTTTGCTGGCGACACTGTCTGTGATTTATTTAGAGTTTAAAAAGCAGCACTTAACCAGCATGCTACCGCAGCATTCTGCAGCGAACATCCACCATCCGCGATTCTGCGGCCTCAGTGGATATCAATCTTGTTTTTCAACAGGCAATGACCTAACACACCTCCAGCTATGTAAAGGATATTTGACCAAGAAGGAGAGTGATGGAGTGCTGCATCAGATGGACCTGGCCTCCACAATCCCCTGACCTCAACCCAATTGAATGGATTTGATGAGTGTGGACTGCAGAGTGGAAGAAAGCAGCCAACAAGTTTGTTTAATACCTTTTGATGTCTTCACTCATATTCTACAAAAACCCTTGAATGAGTAGGTGTGTCCAAACTGTTGACTGGCTACTGTAGCTGTGCAGCGACGTCCCATCCAACGGACAAAGCCTTGAGAGGATTCAGAGAAGAATGGGAGAAAGTCCCCAAATACATGTGCCAAGCTTGTAGCGTCATACCCAAGGAAGAATCAGGCGTAATCCTACCACAAGGTGCCCTCAACAAAGTACTGACCAGGGTCTTGACGTTACTCAGTACGGCATCGTAACCGACTTCAGTGGGCAAAGGCTCACCTTCGATGGCCACTAGTATGTCGAGAAGTTGTGCTAAACGTATCGGGCTGATGGCATGTGTGGGCGAGCGGTTTGCTGATGTCAATGTTGTGGACAGAGCCACCCCATGGTGGGGGTTGGTTTATGGTAAGGGCAGGCAGAAGTGAAAGACAAGAACACAATTGCATTTTATCGATGGCAACTTGAACGTACAGAGATACCATATGAGATCCTGAGCCCATTGTCTGTCCATTCATCCACCTCATCACCTCATGTTCAGCATGATATGCACAGCCCCATGTCGCAAGGATCTGCACACAGTTTCCGAGCCACTAGTATCACTTGCCTTATTGCAAGTGCTCCATAATGCTGGAAAAGCCATGTTCATCACCAAACTGTTCCGGATGGTTGGAGAAGTTGCTCTCGGAGGATGTGTTCGTACCATTCTTTATTCATGGCTGTTTCTAGCAAAATTGTGAAAAGGCAAAATTGTGAGTGAGCCCACTCCCTGGCTGAGAAGCAACCCCATACATGAATGGTCTCAGGATGGCTCTTACTGTTGGCATGACACAGGGACTGATGTAGCCTCACCTTTGTCTTCTCAGGACAAGCTTTTTTCGGATGCGCCCAAACAATTAGAAAGGGATTCATTCAGAGAAATTACTTTACCCCAGTCCTCAGCAGTCCAATTCCCTGTACTTTTTGCAGAATATCAGTCTGTCCCTGATTTTTTCCTGGAGAGAAGGGCTTCTTTGCTGCCCTTCTTGACACCAGGCCATCCTCCAAAGTCTTCGCCTCACTGTGCGTGCAGATGCACTCACACCTGCCTGCTGCCATTCCTGAGCAAGCTCGTACTGGTGTGCCCCACCGCAAGCTGACATACTTTAGAGACCGTCCTTGCGCTTGCTGGACTTTCTTCGCACCCCTGAAGCCTTCTTCACAACAATGAACCGCTCTTGATGATCCATAAATGGTTGATTAGGTGCAATCTTCTGCAGCAATATCCTTGCCTGTGAAGCCCTTTTTGTGCAAAGCAATGATGACGGCACGTGTTTCCTTGCAGGTAACCATGTTTGACAGAGGAAGAACAATGATTCCAAGCACCACCCTCCTTTTGAAGCTTCCAGTCTGTTATTCGAACTCAATCAGCATGACAGAGTGATCTCCAGCCTTGTCCTCGTCAACACTCACACCTGTGTTAACGAGAGAATCACTGACATAATGTCAGCTCGTCCTTTTGTGGCAGGGCTGAAATGCAGTGGAAATGTTTTTGGGGCATTCAATTAATTTGCATGGCAAATAGGAACTTTGCAATTAATTGCAATTCATCTGATCACTCTTCATAACATTCTGGATTTTATGCAAATTGCCATCATACAAACTGAAGCAGCAGACTGAAAATGAATATTTGTGTCATTCTCAGAACTTTTGGCCACGACTGTAGTCATACTGTATAGTGTAATTAACTCGTACATATCGACTCAGTACTGGTGCCTCGTGTTTATAGCCAAGTAATTGTTAATCAACAGTATTTATTCCTTGTGTTATAGTCTTTCTATTATTTATCTCTACATTGTTGGGAAGAGCCTGTAAGTAAGCATTTTAATGTTAGTCTACACCTGTTGTGTACAAAAGCATGTGACAAAATAAATAAGATTTGAATGGCCACTTGCCGATGTGTTTGATAGTAAGCTCAAGTCTGCAAGTGTTTTTGGGCAAGATGTGAGTTGGGACGTTGCCGCACTCAACGTCCCAACTGCTATTTGTCAATATTCCGAAATTTCTTGACTAGATATGAAACATAGGCCCTCGGGCAGACACAGATAGGTAGAAAGTAGCATGACTCCATATGAAACATAGGCTCTCACACAGATAGAAAGTGAAACATTTGTAAAAGCAAAATGACATCTCTACTCCTGCACAAAATATTTGCAAGTGTTTCGGTCCCTAGTGTTTTCATCAGCTGATTTAGCTTATTGTAGCCTTATAGGCTCAGTGGCTGTAGCCTGCTTGCTAGCTAGCTAGCTTCACTGACACAAAAAAGCGATGTGAAGTTAGCTAAAGATGTTCGGCACTGATAAACAGCATGTGGTTTGTTACTTATTTACGATAGTATGACAGCTTGCTGATTAAGCAGTCATTTCATACTTCAGCATGTTTGCGGAGCATACAATCGCTACATTGTAACGTTGGATGTCAGAGCAACGTTCCTACCCGGTACTAAACCATCTTTCTGGTGAGATGCCTGACCCTCTCTGGGGCATCTGAAGGTCTAATGCTACTGTTCAACACTGTGACGTAAGTCCTGTGTGTGTCTGTCTGTCTGTCTGTCGTCTGTCTGTCTGTCTGTCTGGTCTGTCTGTCTGTCTGTCTGTCTGTCTGTCTGTCTGTCTGTCTGTCGTTCTGTCTGTCTGTCTGTCTGTCTTCTGTCTGCTCTGTCCGTCGTGTTTGTTGGTCCGTCCGTGAGGTTGGCTAATCTCAACACTGATCACGGCGAACACTAAGTCATTCTCAAACGCTATTTCTCCCGCGCGTCTTTTTTTGTTGCATAGGAGTTCTTAGTCACGCGATTGTACATAACATTAGGAATTTAGTGTATTTTTAAGTTTGATCATGTACACAAAACTAGCTAAGCCTGAGCCTGCCCTTTATATCTGTCCACGATCGTCTTGATGAGAAGAGTGGACCAAGGCGCAGCGTGTGAAAAATACATTATCTTTATTTAAGAGAAGGAGTGAAAACACGAAACGACAATTAAAAACTAACAAAACAACAAACGACCGTGAAGCTACAAACGTAGTGCATACAAAGTACAAACGTTATACATAGACAATTACCCACAAACCCAATGCCCATGGCTGCCTTAAATATGGCTCTCATCAAGAGCCAATGAACCAAGCTGGCCTCTATTGAGAATGAATCTATGGAGCGCATCAGACTACAAAACCTTAGACAAGCTACTCGCACCATTTACATACAAAACCTAGCAAATCAAAAAACACATATATTCACATGTTCCACGACTACCTGACCTAACTAAAATAATAAAGAAACAAAGATAGCTAAGGCCAGGGCGTGACACTAAGAAAAAGAGAAGCTTACCAGCTATGGACACTAACAAGGCTACTGTGTAACATTAATTTTTATACAATTGAACGTTAATGAAGCAGCAAACGGCCTGCTCTGCCCGAGTCAGTACAATACAGAGTCTGCTCTGCTGTTGTGCTGCGCGCTTAGCTAGACAAA
>NC_036854.1:41932698-41938162 GCF_002910315.2 Salvelinus sp. IW2-2015
TAGTTTTAGAACGTCTCATATCGGCTGCTGGAGTTACCAAGATTTAAATCTTAAGCTCTAGACTTGAGACGAGATGGATCTGTTTAGCCAGAGAACAGTGTGTTGACGTTCTGTGTTTAGCCAAGCAGACAGCTAGCTAGCTATTTTACTGCAGTTAGGTTGCCCTAGCTTGCTGATATTTCTCTGACAAATCAAACAAAAGTGTTCCCCATTTCTGATGCATGTATTTCATGATACTAGTTTGCTTCAACCAAGTGGCAACTTTGTTTCAAAGGTTCATCACATGATTGTAAAGCGGCACCGAAACCATGGAAAAGGTCTCAACTCTAAGTCACGTCTTTTAGATCTGAATGCCCTGTCAGCTGTTCTACAACACAATATTCTAAAAGTAGCCAACATCTGCCAACTTTAGAATGTTGATCTTTGTTGGAGTTTGTTGTGGCAATGTGCAAGCGGGCTTAAAACATATATATATACCTTTTCATCACCTGTCTTATTACAGGCTGTGTACGTCACAGCAACGTTCCCCTACCTGGTACTAACCATCTTTCTGTGTGAATCCCTGACCCTTCCTGGGAGCATCTGAAGGTCTAATGTATCTGTTCACACCTGACGTAAGTCCTCTGTCTGTCTGTCTGTCTGTCTGTCTGTCTGTCTGTCTGTCTGTCTGTCTGTCTGTCTGTCTGTTCTGTCTGTCTGGTCTGTCTGTCTGTCTGTCTGTCTGTCTGCGTCCGTCCGTCCGTCCGTCCGTCCGTCCGTCCGTGAGGTTGGCTAAATCTCAACACTGATCACTCGGACACTCGAGTCTAGAGCGTTCAGATGGAGCAAACTTTGTTCTAAAATTGCATGAAATCCTCTTGGCTGTTCCGAGCTTAAAAATGCAGCACACTGTCTGCCTCTCACCTTGCCGATGGTCTCGATCCCCCTGATGAAACAGATGTAAACGATAGACCAGGCGGTAGCTAAGCTGACTACCAGCCACCATTGTAGAGAGCCACTGGTCTCCATGTTAGGAGTGATGTTCAGGGTCTGACGGTACCAGAAGTAGTTGACCGGCGTGCTTTCTACACACTCCTTCACGTACCCTGGTTCAAATGATCACTTACTTTGGTCAAATTACATAATGTACACTTGCTGTTCATTCTTCAACTATGGTCCAACCTACACACTGTGCATGGTTCCTGACAAATGAACAAATAGCTAGAATGAACTAATAATAATAATAATAATAATAATTAATTTAATTTACAGAAAATAGCGATTTTCTACCAACTGTTGTACTCAAAGCGCTTCATACCTGTGTTGTTGTGGTTGAGGGGACATTGGCTCCAGGGCAGGGGGTCCTGGAAGGAGTTGAAGAGGTACCAGAGGACCCAGGCCACGATAGTGTTGTAGAACAGACTCACACAGAAGGACATCACCATTGAGGCTACACCTGATGGACATGGGATAGTAGATCAGAAACACCAAACAGCAGCTAGTAGAGSATGTTCCCTGTCTGGGTGTTTAGTTTTGGCCACCCACCTACTCCTGAGAAGAAGAAGAAACTGCACAATTTAATTACTCCAATGAAATAATTGATTTAACTTCACTAGGGTAGGGGGCAGCATTCGGAATTTTGGATGAAATGCATGGCCAAATTAAACTGCCTGCTTCTCGGGCCCAGAAGATATGATATGCATATAACTGGTACACTTGGACAGAAAACACTCTAAAGTTTCCAAAAACTGTTAAAATAGTGTCTGTGAGTATAACAGAACTGATTTGGCATGCAAAAAACTGAGAAAAATCCATTCAGATAGTTTTTGTTGTTGTTGTAGTTTTCTATTAAATGCCATAACAGTATCCATTGACTTAGGACTCAAACTGCAGTTTCTATGCCTTCCACTAGATGTCAACAGTCTTTAGAAATAGTTTCAGGCTTGTATTCTGAAAGCAGGGGTTTCCTGGCCAGGAGTTGAAGAGGTACCAGAGGACAGGCCACGATGTGTTGTAGAACAGACTAACACAGAAGGACACCACCCATTGGCTACCCCCGGCTACACTATCAGATTCAAGAGCCATATAGGGCACTAGAACATCTACCACCGCCACTACGCCTTCAATTATTAGAGCATCCAGGGCACTAGGCATCTACACCACACAACCATATCGAGTTAAGCCATAGGGCACAGGCATCTACATCCCGCTACCACTATCAGATAGAGCATAAGGGCAACTAGACATCTCACCCCACTATCACACTATCAGATTAAGAGCATAATGGAAACTAGGTATCTACCACCTCACTACACTGATAAGATAAGAGCCATGAAGGGCAACTAGGCATCTACACCCGGCGCCGCACCACTATCGATTAGAGCCATTTAGGGCACTAGACATCTACCACCGCACTACCACTATCAGATTAGAGCCATAATGGAAACTCGGTATCTTACACCCACTACACTTCAAATAGAGCCCATAGGGCACTAGGCTCTACGCACCGCCTCATACCCTATCAGATTAAACCGCATTAATGGAGACTAGGTATCTCACCCCTACTAGACACTATAGATTGAGCATAAGGGCACTAGCGCATCTACCACGCTACCACTATCAGATTAGAGCATAAAGGACTAATGGAGACTGGTATCGTACACCCCACTAGCAACTATCAGCTTGAGCATAAGGGCACTCGGCAATTCCCCATACCACTATCCGATTAGAGCATAAGGTCACTAGGCATCTACACCCACTACCACTATCAAGATTAGAGCCATAATGGAGACTAGGTAACTACACCCACTACTATCTCAGATTAGAAGCCATAATGGGGGCTACGGTATTCTACACCCTCTACCACTCCAGATTAGAGCATAATGGAGACTTAGGTATCTACCACCCACCTACCACTATCCGATTAGAGCATAAGGGCACTGGATCTCCACCACACTACATATCAGATTAGAGCATAAGGGCACTAGGCATTACACTCCACTTACCACTATCGATTAGGCCTAGGGGCACTAGACATCTACCCCCCACTACTGCACTATAGATTAGAGCATAATGGGAACTAGGTATCTACCACCTTCCCCACTACCACTACAGATAGAGCCATAAGGGCACTAGGCATCTACCATCCAAGCTACCACTATCAGATTAGAGCCATCAAGGGCCAAACAAACTAGGCATCTACCCCGGTCTTACCACTCATCAGATTAGAGCATAAATCGGCTTACTCGAATCTACAACCCACTCCCACTATCAGATTAGAGCCATAATGAAACTAGGTATCTGCCACCACTACACTATCAGATTTGAGCCAAAGGGCACTAGGCATCTTTCACCCGACTACACTACAGATTAGAGCCATAATGGAGACTAGGTATCTACCAATACTGACGACCATTGAGCGAATAATGGAGACTAGGTTCTACATACCAACCACTAACCGATAGAGCCATATGGAGGACTAGGTATCTTCCACCACTACCACTACCAGATTAGAGCCTAATAGGAGAGTAGGTTATCTTCACCAACTACCACTATAGATTGCGCCAATAATTGAGAACTAGGTCTCTACCACCCCATACCGACATATCAGATTAGAGCCTAATGGAGTACTAGGCATATTCGGGATAACCGTAGACCCTCAGACACAACTAACAAACAGCAGCTAGATTAGAGCATGCCATGATCCCTTAGTGGTCATGAGGGGGGACTTATGTTGTGTTTCTTAGCGACCACCACCTACTTAACACTATCAGTTAGAAGGCACAAGATACAAGGGACCTTAGCACACTAATTGCTATATTCGACTCCAATGAATCTTTGATCTCTCACACTCTATCAACTAATTTCAGATTTATGTGAGGCCGCATAACAATGCGAACTGGCCAATACTATTAAACTGCCTGCTTCTTGGGGCCCACAGAAGTATGATATGCATATAATGACTTTGGCCAAAGAATAGCTATTATGGAACAGGGTAAAACCTCTAAAGTCCAAAACTCTGTTCAAAATAGTGTCCTGTGAGTATAACACGAACTGATTTGGCAATGCAAAAATGAGAAAAATCCATTCAATAGTCGTTGTTTGTACGTTGATCATGAATGTGTCACTAGTCATTCTATGAAATGCCATAACAGTATCCATTGACTTAGGACTCATAACAACTGCAGTTATTATTATGGCCTTCCACTACTAGATGTCAACAGTCCTTTTAGAAATAGTTTCAGGCTTGTAATTCCTGAAAATGAGGGAGATAAGAGCATTCGGAATGACTGGAACGATAAAGTGTCGGCAGAAGCTTTTTCATGCGCTCGACAGTAGAGAAGAGCAATTCTTGTTTATCCATCTTAAAATTGACCTACGTTATTGTCCGGTTGAATATTATCGATTATTTAGGCTAAAAACACCCTGAGGATTGAATATAAACATCGTTTGACATGTTTCTATGAACTTTACGGATACAATTTTGATTTTTTTTGTCTTCTGTTTTGACTGCGTGTTTGAGCCGTGGATTAATGAAGAAACGCGCAAACAAAACGGAGGTTTTTGGATATAAAGAGAGACTTTATCGAACAAAAGTGAACATTTATTGAGTAAATGAATGTCTGCTGAGTCAAACGCATATGAAGATCATCAAAGGTAAGGGATTCATTTTATCTCTATTTCTGACTCTGACTCTGTTTACTTGGCTGGTTACTGTTTGTAATGAATTGTCTAGTGGGCTCATTGTTCTCAAATAATGTAAGGTATGCTTTCGCCGTAAGATCTTTTTAAAATCTGACACCGTGTTTGGTTTTCCACACGATTCATCTTCTTAAACCTATGTAAAAATATGTTTTGTTTCTGAATTTTTTATAATGATTATTCTGTATTTTGAATTTGGCGCCCAGCAGTATCACTGGCTGTTGAAGAGGTGGGGCGCTAACGTCCCCATCACACATACACAAGAGAGGTTAACCAACGTTTCAACAGCTAAGCTGTCTTCATCAGGGTTTCATCACCTACCTACCTACTCCTCCAGGTAGGGTGATATGGAGTTCAGACTCCGAGCTGCCCATACGGAGCCTCTGTCCTATAGCCAGCTCCAAGTAGAGCGAGGCAGACCCTGAAACACCAGGGCTATCAGGTAGGGATCAGAAACGCACACTGGCAGGGGAAGGAGACGGGTACACGGAGGATCAACCCCAGCGGCCTATCAGGTAGGGGATCAGAGAACACACCTGGAGAGAGGGGACACG
Organism: Salvelinus sp. IW2-2015; assembly: GCF_002910315.2. NCBI lineage: Eukaryota > Metazoa > Chordata > Actinopteri > Salmoniformes > Salmonidae > Salvelinus > Salvelinus sp. IW2-2015. Next base: position 41,937,933 of record NC_036854.1, read on the forward strand.
AGCAGATCGAGGCACTACCAAATACAGGCCATACAGGGCTATCAGGTAGGAGAGTCAGGAACACACCTGGAGAGAGGGGAAACGGGTCAAACACCAGGGCTATCAGGTAGGGGATCAGAACGCACCTGGAGAGAGAGAGGTACACGGACAAACACCAGGAGGCAATATCAAGGTAGGGGATAGGAACACACCTGGAGAGAGGGGACACGGGTCAAACACCATGGCTTATC
>NC_036854.1:41940644-41948623 GCF_002910315.2 Salvelinus sp. IW2-2015
CTTAGGGATAAGAGCTTCGGAATGATGGACGATAAAGTGTCGCAGAGCTTTTTCATGCGCTCGACAGAGAGAGAGCAATTCTTGTTTACCTTTAAAATTTACTACGTTATTGTCCGGTTGAAATATTATCGATTATTTAGGCTAAAAAACAACCGAGGATTGAATATAAACATCGTTTGACACGTTTCCATGAACTTTACGGATACAATTTGGATTTTTTTGTCTCTTGTTTTGACTGCGTTTGAGCCTGTGGATTACTGAAGAAAACGTGCGAACAAAACGGAGGTTTTTGTATATAAAGAGACTTTATCGAACAAAATAACATTTATTGAGTAAATGAATGTCTGCTGAGTCAACCATATGAAGATCATCAAAGGTAAGTGTTACGAATCCCGCCGAGGATGGTGCCTCTTCCCGTTCGGGGGCTATCAGGTAGGGGATCAGGAACACACCTGGGGAAGGAGATGTTCAATAGACTGTTCAACTAACTGTCAACAATATAATTATCCATTAACCCTAAACTTAAACCCTGGAACCTTGTAGGCTAGTTACTTACTTTTCTCATGAACACCGTACAAATTCTAATTAAATGTACACATTTCTTTCTTATGTGATATATTGGTCTCCATAGCATTTTACATTGTAATGGATTTGGATCGGGTCTGAATAAATTAATAAGGATTAGCCCCTTTTTCAATTTTCCCAAATGTAACTGCCTGTATCTCAGGTTCTGAAGCAATGATATGCATATTATTGGTACCATTGGAAAGAAACACTTGGACGTTTATGGAAATATGAAAGGAATGTAGTAGAATATAACACAATAGATCTGGTAAAAGAAAATACAAAAAAAAAAAAAACACTTTTTGGGGTATTTTCTTTCTACCACYATCTTTGAAATGCAACAAAGATCCCACATCTAGCAATCACTCTGGCTGTAATTCCGATGGTGTCCACAAGATGGCAGCAGTGTATGTGCAACGTTTCAGACTGATAACTTGAAGTATGAGCAAGCTACATTACATTTAGTGTGAAGTCACCCAGGTACATTTGGGCAAAAGGACACATTTACATTTACATTACATTTTTTCTGCAAGAATATTGTCAAATCTGTATACTTGGACTTTGATTTAGCTTTTCCATTATTAGTAGCCTCATTGTAAGTTCAACATTTGCAAAACACCCAGTTTTCATAACTTCATAACACTCCATATTCTTGCATTTTTTGTCCAAAAGGAAAAGGTTTGCTGTCGCACAAGGTTAGCAGCATAATTGTGTGACAGATATGGGACAGATATCCGCATACTCTTGTAAAGCCCAGCTCATTGGCTATCTAGCTAGCTTTGTTTGATTCCGATTGGTGCTTTTTTGACAAAGTTACAGTCAATCAAGTGAAGACCGCCCGTGTCATCGGCGTGCCTTGAAGGCGTCGCTCTCTGACCAAATTTGGTGTCCTATAAGATATGCTACACATATACTACACTCCTAATGATATAGTGAAGTCTAGTTACGTTCTAGGATCTCTGAGGAATAAATACGAATGTATTTTGACTGGTTGAAACAATGTTTAGGGTTAGATTTTCACAGATTCCTTTTTTTGCAAATTGAACGAGTGGAAATATAAAATCGATTGTGCATGTTATATGGACCTTTTTATAGATATGAAAAAGGATTTTATCTAACAAAACGACACTTCATGTTACCTCTGGGACCCTTGGGATGATAAATCAGAGCAAGATTTCAAAATGTAAGTACACATTTCACCTTCAGAGGTGAATTTATCAAACCTATCGCGGTGAAAAAGTGTTTTGTTGTTAGGAGCTCTCCTCAAACAATAGCATGGCATTTCTTAGCAGTAATAGCTACTGTAAATTGGACAGTGCAGTTATATTAACAAGAATTTAAGCTTTCAGCTGATATAAGACACTTACAGTTGAAGTCGTTAGGTTGGAGTCAGGTTGGAGTCATTAACTTAGGTTGGAGTCATTAAATCTCGTTTTTCAACCACTCCACAAATTTCTTGACAACAAACTATAGTTTTGGCAAGTCGGTTAGGACATCTACTTTGTGCATGACACAAGTCATTTTTCCAACAATTGTTTACAGACAGATTATTTCACTTAGACTCGAGTGTCCGAGTGATCAGTGTTGAGATTTAGCCAACCTCACGGACGGACGGACGGAGGACGGACGGACGGACGCCAGGACAGACCAGACAGACAGACAGACAGACCAGACAGACAGACAGACAGACAGACAGACAGACAGACAGACAGCACAGACAGACAGACAGACAGACAGACAGACAGAAGGACTTACGTCAGGTGTGAACAGATACATTAGACCTTCAGATGCTCCCAGGAAGGGTCAGGGATTCTCACAGAAAGATGGTTTAGTACCAGGTAGGGGAACGTTGCTGTGACGTACACAGCCTGTAATAAGACAGGTGAATGAAAAGGTATATATATATGTTTTAAGCCGCTTGCACATTGCCAAACAAACCTCCAACAAAAGATCAACATTCTAAAGTTGGCAGATGTTGGCTACTTTTAGAATATTGTGTTGTAGAACAGCTGACAGGCATTCAGATCATAAGACGTGACTTAGAGTTGAGACCTTTTCCATTGGTTCGGTGCCGCTTTACAATCATGTGATGAACCCTTTGAAACAAAGTTGCCACTTGGTTTGAAGCAAACTAGTATCATGAAATACATGCACAGAAATGGGGAACACTTTTGTTTGATTTGTCAGAGAAATATCAGCAAGCTAGGGCAACCTAACTGTGCAGTAAAATAGCTAGCTAGCTGTCTGCTTGGCTAAACACAGAACGTCAACACACTGTTCTCTGGCTAAACAGATCCATCTCGTCTCAAGTCTAGAGCTTAAGATTTAAATCTTGGTAACTCCAGCAGCCGATATGGAGACGTTCTAAAACTAGAGCGTTCAGATGGAGCAAACTTTGTTCTAAAATTGCATGAAATCCTCTTGGCTGTTCCGAGCTTAAAAAATGCAGCACACTGTCTGCCTCTCACCTTGCCGATGGTCTCGATCCCCCTGATGAAACGAGATGTAAATGATAGACCAGGCGGTAGCTAAGCTGACTACCAGCCACCATTGTAGAGAGCCACTGGTCTCCATGTTAGGAGTGTGTTCAGGTCTGACGGTACCAGAAGTAGTTTGACCGGCGTGCTTTCTACACACTCCTTCACGTACCCTGGTTCAAATATCACTTACTTTGGTCAAATTACATAATGTACACTTGCTGTTCATTCTTCAAACTATGGTCCAACCTACACACTGTGCATGGTTCCTGACAATGACAAATAGCTAGAAATGAACTAATAATAATAATAATAATAATAATTAATTTAATTTACAGAAAATAGCGATTTTCTACCAAACTGTTGTTACTCAAAGCGCTTCATACCTGTGTTGTTGTGGTTGAGGGGACATTGGCTCCAGGGCAGGCGGGTCCTGGAAGGAGTTGAAGAGGTACCAGAGGACCCAAGGCCACGATAGTGTTGTAGAACAGACTACACACAGAAGGACATCACCATGAGGCTACACCTGATGGACATGGGATAGTAGATCAGAAACACCAAACAGCAGCTAGTAGAGGATGTTCCCTGTCTGGGTGTTTAGTTTTGGCCACCCACCTATACTCCTGAGAAGAAGAAGAAAAACTGCACAATTTAATTACTCCAATGAAATAATTGATTTAACTCTACTAGGGAGGGGCAGCATTCGGAATTTTGAATGAAATGCATGGCCAAATTAAACTGCCTGCTTCTCGGGCCCAGAAGATATGATATGCATATAACTGGTACACTTGGACAGAAAACACTCTAAAGTTTCCAAAAACTGTTAAAATAGTGTCTGTGAGTATAACAGAACTGATGTGGCAGGCGAAAACCTGAGAAAAATCCATTCAGGAAGTAGTTTTTTATTTTTAAAGTTTTCTATTAAATGCCATAACAGTATTCCATTGACTTAGGACTCAAACTGCAGTTTCTATGCCTTCCACTAGATGTCAAACAGTCTTTAGAAATAGTTTCAGGCTTGTATTCTGAAAACATTAGGGAATAAGAAGCATTCGGAATGATGGACGATAAAGTGTCGCAGAGCTTTTTCATGCGCTCGACAGAGAGAGAGCAATTTTGTTTACCTTTAAAATTTACTACGTTATTGTCCATTGAAATATTATCGATTATTTAGGCTAAAAACACCCGAGGATTGAATATAAACATCGTTTGACACGTTTCCATGAACTTTACGGATACAATTTGGATTTTTTTGTCTTCTTGTTTTGACTGCGTTTGAGCCTGTGGATTACTGAAGAAAACGTGCGAACAAAACGGAGGTTTTTGTATATAAAGAGACTTTATCGAACAAAATAAACATTTATTGAGTAAATGAATGTCTGCTGAGTCAACCATATGAAGATCATCAAAGGTAAGTGTTACGAATCCCGCCGAGGATGGTGCTCTTCCCGTTCGGGCGGCGCTCGGCGGTCGTCGTCTCCGGTCTACTAGCTGCCACCGATCTCCTTTTCTGTTTCTTTTGAGTTTGTCTAATTTGTATCACCTGTTTTGGTGTTTAGGATAGGGGGTTATTTAAACCCAGTTGGCCGCCGACTTTTGTGCGGGCTTGTTATTCTGTTTGTTGTGGTGGTGTTTTTGTAGTGTGAATTTTGTCCTAGTTAATTGTGGACTGGATTTTGACGCGCCCTTTTGTTGTGTGGCGTAGGCGTCACATTTATATTCTGTTCGGAATATTAAAGTCTTATTCCACTTGCTCAAAACTACCTGCTCTCTCCGCTTGACTCCTCATTCACCATTAGAATCGTGACAGTAAGGGATTTAATTTTATCTCTATTTCTGATTCTGACTCTGTTCTACTTGGCTGGTTACTGTTTGTAATGAATTGTCTAGTGGGCTATGTTCTCAAATAATCGTAAGGTATGCTTTCGCCGTAAAGCATTTTTCAAATCTGACACCGTGGTTTGTTTCACAAGACGTTCATCTTTAAACCTATGTAAAAAAATATGTTTTGTTTTCTAATTTTTTATAATGAGTATTTCTGTATTTGAATTTGGGCGCCCAGCAGTATCACTGGCTTGTGAAGAGGTGGGGCGCTAACGTCCCACATACCCAAGAGAGGTTAACCAACGTTTCAACAGCTAAAGCTGTCTTCATCAGGGTTTCATCACCTACCTACTCCTCCCAGGTAGGGTGATATGGAGTTCCAGAACTCCGATGCTGGCCCATACGGAGCCTCTGTCCTATAGCCAGCTCCAAGTAGAGCAGAGGCAGACCCTGAAACACCAGGGCTATCAGGTAGGGGATCAGAAAACGCACTGGAGAGAGGGGACACGGGTCAAAACCAGGGCTATCAGGTAGGGGATCAGGAACACACACTGGAGAGAGGGGACACGGGTCAAACAACCAGGGTATCAGGTAGGGGATCAGGAACACACCTGGGGAAGGAGATGTTCAATAGATGTTCAACTAACTGTCAACAATCTAAATTATCCATTAACCCTAAACTTAAACCCTGGAACCTTATAGGCTAGTTACTTACTTTTCTCATGAAACACCGTACAAATTCTAATTAAATGTACACATTTCTTTCTTATGTGATATATTGGTCTCCATAGCATTTTACATTGTAATGGATTTTGGATCGGGTCTGAATAAATTAATAAGGATTAGCCCTTTTTTCAATTTTCCCGAATCTAACTGCTTGTAGCTCAGGCCCTGAAACAAGGATATGCATATTCTTGGTACCTTTTGAAAGGAAACACTTTTAAGTTTGTGGAAATCTGATTGAATGTAGGAGAATATAACACAATAGATATGGTAAAAGAAAATACAAAGAAAAAAACAACCAATTTTTGGGGTATTTTCTTTCTACACCATCTTTGAAATGCAACAAAGGTCCCACACATAGCAATCACTCTGGTTGTAATTCCGATGATGTTCACAAAGAGGGCAAACAGTGTACATGCAACGTTTCAGACTGATAACTTGAAGTATGAGCAAGCTACATGACATTTAGTGTGAAGTCAACCAGGTACATTTGGGTAAATCGTGAAGGACACATTTACATTTCATTACATTTTTCTGCAAGAATATTGTCAAATCTGTATACTTGGACTTTGATTTAGCTTTTCCATCATCAGTCAGGAAGTTAAAGCTTGGTCGCAAATGGGTCTTCCAAATGTACAATGACCCAAGCATACTTCCAAAGTTGTGGCAAAATGGCTTAAGGACAACAAAGTCCCTGATGTCTTGAGATGTTGCTTCAATATATCCAGGAAATTTTCCTTTCTCGTGATGCCATCTATTTTGTGAAGTGCACGAGTCCCCCTTGCAGCAAAGTACCCCCACAACATGATGCTGCCACCCCCGTGCTTCACGGTTGGGATGGTGTTTCTCGGCTTGCAAGCCTCCCCCTTTTTCCTCCAAACATAACGTTGGTCATTATGCCAAACAGTTGTATTTTTTTTCCCATCAGACCAGAGGACATTTCTCCAAAAAGTACGATCTTTGTCCCCATGTGCAGTTGCCAAACCGTCGTCTGGTTTTTTTATGGCGTTTTGGAGCAGTGGCTTCTTCCTTGCTGAGTGGCCTTTCAGGTTATGTCGATATAGAACTCGTTTACGTGGTATAGATACTTTTGTACCTGTTTTGGAGTAACCATCACAAAGCCCTGACCTCAATCCTATAGAAGATTTGTGGGCAGAACTGAAAAAGTGGTGGGAGCAAGGAGGCCTACAAACCTGACTCAGTTACACTAGCTCTGTCAGGAGGAATGGGTCAAAATTCACCCAATTTATTGTGGGAAGCTTGTGGAATGCTACCTAAAACATTTGACCCAAGTTAAACAATTTAAAGGCAACGCTAGCCAAACACTAATTGAGTGTATGTAAACTTCTGACCCAAATGTGATGAAAGAAAATAAAAACTTAAAATAAATCATTCTGACAATTTCACATTCTTAATAAAATAAAGTGGTAATCCTAACTGACCTAGAAACAGGGAATTATGCTGCATTTTATCTCTGGGACTGTCAGGATGACAAATCAGAGCAAGATTACTGAATGTAAGTACATTATTTAACCTTCAGAGGTGAATGTATCAAACCAGTTAGAAGCCTGATGTATGAGACCTATGAGAATAGAAGCTGATGTTATAGAGAGCCTATGAGAATAGAAGCCTGGTGTTGTAGGAGAGCCTATGAGAATAGAAGCCTGGTGTTGTAGGAGAGCCTATGAGAATAGAAGCCTGGTGTTGTAGGAGAGCCTATGAGAATAGAAGCCTGTGTTGTGGAGAGCCTATGAGAATAGAAGCCTGGTGTTGTAGGAGAGCCTATGAGAATAGAAGCCTGGTGTTGTAGGAGAGCTATGAGAATAGAAGCCTGGTGTTGTAGGAGAGCCTATGAGAATAGAAGCCTGGTGTTGTGGAGAGCCTATGAGAATAGAAGCCTGGTGTTGTAGAGAGCCTAGAGAATAGAAGCCTGGTGTTGTAGGAGAGCCTATGAGAATAGAAGCCTGGTGTTGTAGGAGAGCCTATGAGAATAGAAGCCTGGTGTTTGTAGGAGAGCCTATGAGAATAGAAGCCTGTGTTTGTGGAGAGCCTATGAGAATAGAAGCCTGTGTTGTAGGAGAGCCTATGAGAATAGAAGCCTGGTGTTGTAGGAGAGCCTATGAGAATAGAAGCCTGGTGTTGTAGAAGAGCCTATGAGAATAGAAGCCTGATGTTGTAGGAGAGCCTATGAGAATAGAAGCCTGGTGTTGTAGGAGAGCCTATGAGAATAGAAGCCTGGTGTTGTAGGAGAGCCTATGAGAATAGAAGCCTGGTTTGTGGAGAGCTATGAGAATAGAAGCCTGGATTGTAGGAGAGCTATGAGAATAGAAGCCTGGTGTTGTAGGAGAGCCTATGAAGAATAGAAGCCTGGTGTTGTAGGATGGCATATCT
>NC_036854.1:41948648-41980074 GCF_002910315.2 Salvelinus sp. IW2-2015
ACTTAAATTCAATGTAATCACAATTCCAGTGGGTGAGAAGTTTACATACATTAAGTTGACTGTGCCTTTAAACAGCTTGGAAAATTCCAGAAAAGGATGCCATGGCTTTAGAAGCTTCTGATAGGCTAATTGACATCATTTAGTCAATTGGAGGTGTACCTGTGGATGTATTTCAAGGCCTACCTTCAAACTCAGTGCCTCTTTTCTTGACATCATGGAAAAATCAAAAGAAATAAGCAAAACCTAAAAAAAAAATTTAGACCTCCACAAGTTTGGTTCATCCTTGGGAGCAAATTCCAAACGCCTGAAGGTACACGTTCATATCTGTACAAACAATAGTACGCAAGTATAAACACCATGGGACCACGCAGCCATCATTCCGCTCAGGAAGGAGACGCGTTCTGTCTCCTAGAGATGCAAATCAATCCCAGAACAGCAAAGGACCTTGTGAAGATTCTGGAGGAAACAGAGTACAAAAGTATCTATATCCACAGTAAAACGAGTTCTATATCGACATACCTGAAAGGCAACTCAGCAAGGAAAAGCCACTGCTCCAAAACGCCATAAAAAAGCCAGACTAACGGTTTGCAACTGCACATGGGGACAAAGATCGTAATTTTTGGAGAAATGTCCTCTGGTCTGATGAAAAAAAATACAACTGTTTGGCCATAATGACCAATGTTATGTTTGGAGGAAAAAGGGGGAGGCTTGCAAGCGAAGACAACATCCCAACCATGAATACGGGGTGGCAGCATCATGTTGTGGGGTGCTTTGCTACAGGAGGGACTGATGCACTTCACAAAATAGATGGCATCACGAGAAAGTTTATTCCTGGATATATTGAAGCAACATCTCAAGACATCAGTCAGGAAGTTAAAGCTTGGTCGCAAATGGGTCTTCCAAATGGACAATGACCCCAAGCATACTTCCAAAGTTGTGGCAAAAATGGCTTAAGGACAACAAAGTCAAGGTATTGGAGTAACCATCACAAAAGCCTGAAGATAACACTTCTAAGCCACAATCATGCCGTTTCTGTTCATTACGTATTCAGATATATAAACTGAGTAGATAATGTTTAACTACTGTCATTCCTCTGTTTCCTCAAACATGATCTAGTTGGTCTGTGCACTACATATTGATACAACATGGACAGAAATCACAAGATTGAGGCTTGAAGGTTTTATCTAAGAGATGAATGTCCAAGATGTTAGGAGTTATCTCTCATACCATTATAAAAACATCTTCAGAGTTAAAATRTTAAATTGAGAGAAACATGAACAAAGTTGTAAGGGGAAAAATGAAAGAAAAGACATGTAAAAGGCATCTATACCCCCTCCGTAAATCTGGCAGAGGTAGGGGAAGCGCCACACGTTCCCCACTCCAACAGCGAAGCCAATGCAGGTCAGCAGGTACTCTGCCTTGTTGTTCCACTTGGGTCTCTCCTCTCCCTCCTTGTTGTCCTCCATACCCTCCTCTGGCATGCTCAGMTCTCAACAGTAGTTTAGCTCAGTAGTAGATCAACCTCTGGTTTTCAGTTTTAGTCCAGTGTGTTTTAGCCCGAGGTTCTAGCACTCTGAACCAATGCTTACTCTGTAGAGGGAGCACAGTTATTCTGTTGTCCACTTGAATTCACTGGTTGGGTGTTGGTRTCTTTACTCCAGTGTCTGATCTGAAACACATGGTTAATGTGTGAAGGGCGCTCTACGAGTCTCCTGTGTTTTTCCAGTGTCCACTGTAGTTTTCCAGTAAAGTGGTGTTCGGTAGGTGCAGCCGATGTSAAATGGCTACCTAGTTAGCAGTGCACTAGTAAGGTTAAATCCGTGATGTCACCCGTTCTAGAAGACCTAGAAGTAGTCGTTTCCCTTGCTCTGCTTTTGTGKAGTGACGGTTAMAGATGCTTCGTGGGTGTTCAGAGGGTCCCTGGTTGAGCCCAGCTTGGGGGCAAGGAGAGAGACAGATGCAACACAGTTGCATAGGGTCACAGGGTCCAAGTCAAAAGTGCAAATATCAGATCTGACGAGAGTGTAAAGTCACAGTRGCTAATTTGGGTTAATGGTCAATGTGTGAGGGAACTCTTAAAAAGTCTCCAGTGTTTTCCCATGTCCCTGTAGTTTTCCAGTAGCCTCCTTGTCAGAGCCTTGGTGGTGTGTAGTATGAAGAAACCTTAAAACCACCACTTCGATAGAGCTACGACCGGAAGTGACTTTTTGTTTTCGTAGCAGGTTAGGAGAACTTATGCAGCAGGTTAGGATAATTAACATAGCTGGTTAAGAGAATTAGGTTGTTAGGAAAAGGGTTAGGGTTAGCGAAAATGCTCTCCTAACCTGCTACGAAAAGTCACCTCCGGTCATAGCTGTATCGAAGTGGTGCCGTGTAGTATTGTCTTTACAGGTGASAGGCCCGCTTGGTAGACAATAAATAGGCATGTTACAAATGACAACAGTGGCAATATCAGCATTGATGTGAGAGCAAAGTTAATGTTTATTATTCGTTTAGCACACAAATTGGGGTTAATGGTTAAACTTGACTTTGTTATTAGAAAGCAAAAACCCATAGTTCATTCTAGCTCTCATAAGCAGCRTGGTTTCAGACTAGCTGGGTGGTTTCAGACTAGCACGAGTCAGACAGGCTGCCACACCCAAAACAACTGAGGACTTCAAGGCCATCCGGGCCTAGTCGAGAATCTCAGCCCCCTCTTCCACGGCCAATAACCACTGCAGTGTATTAGGGTTTCTGCAAAGAACAGCACAGGTAGGAAGGAGCCTCGTTGCATCTGTTTATATATTGACATTTCGGATTTTGTTTTAATATTCTGTTTTGGCTCTACCTTATTTTTGATACCAATGTACTTTTAAAGCAAGTGGAAATAGTACCAGGTGTAATTTATATTCGTAGAGTGGTCGTGGTTGGTTTATTTGACCATCCCAGGTTACGGTCTAACTAGGGATACAGTGATGATGCSGGCTGAGGTTTGGCAGATCCTTGACTTGGCACAAACAACCTGATTAAAACACATCTCTTTCGCAAGATCATGAGAGAGAGAGAGAGAGAGCAAAACATCATTAAATTGATATAAAACAGTAGAGCGATAAGGATCATAAAAGTCTCTCTTTAACATGCCATGTAAAAAATCTATAAAGATTGAATGTGAAGTCAACAAGACAAAAACCTCCTCCCATCTCTATCTTTGGACTTTGTTCTGTTGATTCATCGCATCAAAGTGTGTCATATTTCGTTCTTTCTGACATTTGCCACTGCACACTACGGACAGATGGAGTAGCTAGCTAAAGTGCCATGACAAACAGGACAGAGGAGATGCTAACTAATAGTCCATGACAACGGGACAGAAGAGTTAGGTAGCTAAATGCGATGACATACGACGAACAGAGGAGTTTAAGCTAGCTAAAAGTGCCAATGACACACGGACAGGACAGAGTAGTTTAGCTAGCTAAAGCTGCGCATGACAACAGACAGGACCAGAGGAGTTTAGCTAGCTAAAGTGCCATGACAACAGACAGAGGGAGTTAGCTAGCTAAAGTGCCATGACAACGGACGGACAGGGAGTTTAGCTAGCTAAAGTGCCATTGCACCGGACTGAGGCAGTAGCTAGCTAAAGTGCATGACCAGCAGGCAGAAGGAGTTAGCTAGCTAAGTGCATTGACACAGGACAGAGGAGTTAGCTAGCTAAGTGCCATGACACAGACAGGATAGAGGAGTTAGCTAGCTAAAGTGCCATGACAACAACAGGACAGAGGAGTTAGCTAGCTAAAGTGCCATGACAACGGACAGGAACAGAGGAGTTAGCTAAGCTAAAGTGCCATGGAACACGGACTGAGAGTTTAGCTAGCTAAAGTGCCATGACAACAGACAGGACAGAGGAAGTTAGCTAGCTAAAGTGCCATGACAACAGACAGAGATTAAAAGCTAGCTAAATTTGCCATGACAACGGACAGAGGATCTAGCTAGCGTAAAGTGCCATGAACAAACAGACAAGGGAGTTAGCTAGCTAAGTTGCCATGACAACGGACAGAGGAGTAGCCAGCTTAAAGTCCATGACAACGGGACAGAGGATTAGCTAGCTAAAGTGCATTGACAACTGGACAGAGGAGTTAGCTAGCTAAAGTGCCATGACAACAGACAATAGAGGAGTTAGCTAGCTAAAGTGCCATGACAAACAGACAGGACGAGAGGTGTTAAAGCTCAGCTAAAGTGCCATGACAACGGACAGGACAAGAGTTAGTAGCTAAAGTGCCATGACAACAGGACAGAGGAGTTAGCTAGCTAAAAGTGCCATGACAACAGGACAGAGGAGTTAGCTAGCTAAAGTGTCATGACAACGGACAGGACAGAGGAAGTTAGCTTAGCTAAAGTGCCATGACAACAGAACAGGCACAGAAGAGTTAGCTAGCTAAAGTGCAAACAGATCGGTCACTAGGCTATGGTGTCAGTGATGTGTGACTGAAATAAAAGTATATATTGAAATCTTTAGTATAGATATTAGCACACTACCAATATGTAATAAAAAGTTATTTATGTTTTGTGCTTTAGTAAAACTAAAAGTATATTTTCATGCTGTCATACTGTGGTTTCAACGCCTAGGTTAATTCTCCATCTAATTGCTGTATTATCTCTAATGTTTATGGTTTAGGAGTGGTAGGTTCTATGAAAGAAATAAGGAAGTACATTTGATATCACAGATGTAATTTCATTTTTCCAGTAGAAAACATAATGACATAAACACTATCTTCACACTGAAAGATCTATGCTGTTTACATTAGCTCTAATCTTCATGTTCTGTGTGAGAAAACAAATACAAAAAAATCATTACTTTGACCAACAAATCCATTTTTAGTTGGTCAAAATTGGTAAACCCAAACATTCACCGATTCTCAGCTCTTCAATCCTCTTTGTGTCACCCAAAAGACAACAAAAAAACTACTCCTGGAGACAAAAAAAAAATCACTGTCTAATTCGAGTGYAACCGATCGTCCGTCCTTCATTATTACGAAATAAAAACAAATAAACACCCTTTTGATTCATGAGTATAAGGACTGTGAGGCAATTATTTCACCTCAGCGTTGTTTTACAGTGTTGCTCAGATGAGGATAGATCGAAATAGAGTGTCTTTAGGGTCTAACTCTCTACAACGTAGCCTTCGTTGRCATAARKATTCGRATCGTTGTGGAGACTGTCTTTAGAGTGTCTTCCTGACATGCAGCAGATGAGTCTGTAGATGGCCACCAGGGGGATGGAGATAACTGGTACTGAAGACAGCAGGACACAGATGGCAAACACCCAGTCTGGATACGGCAGAACCTCTGTNATCGTTGTGGAGACTGTCTTTAGAGTGTCTTCCTGACATGCAGCAGATGAGTCTGTAGATGGCCACCAGGGGGATGGAGATAACTGGTACTGAAGACAGCAGGACACAGATGGCAAACACCCAGTCTGGATACGGCAGAACCTCTGTTTCGGGGAAGTTCACCTGCACAGACAGACATTTAGAATCAGAAAACGTAATTGCCTTGCAACAAATGACATCCCACAGGGCAAATTGCAATTGACACCCTATTCCCTGTAGGCTGTAGTGCACTGCTTATTAGGTGAGTACTATGTAGTCATCTGACTGTGGCTGTCTCTCAACTGAAACCCTAGTCCCGGTTACTAGTATGAACAATTATCACGCACTACTATTGAGCCTCTGAAATGACACCTACAGCCTAGCTGATCTGAGCAGAAGACTTAAAATGCTCCACACTAATACAGCATACATGTTCCTGATAGATATTCCCAAAACTCCCATGTTTACCAGAAATYYCTGTTGGAAGATTCCCTGAATCAAGAGGGAATAAGCAGGGAATCCGGAATACTTCAACCAGGATTTCTTGAAAACTTGGGAAATGTGGGAAAGTTACTGGATTTTTGCACTCCTAGATGTAGCTATCTGCCAGTCATTGGTCTTACATAGTCAGGATTCCATGCTGGGTAGGTGGGATGTGTCTGGGCCTGGACGGCAACGTACGCCACCAACACCACGAACAGCATCAGAGGGCTGATGACCAACCAGCAGGCTTTCCAAAAGATGTTGGGTCTATGTCCTGTCATGAACTCCAAGTCATCACTGAACCTACGAAGACAGAAACGTGTAGAGTCAGAAGAGGCTTTAAAAATAACACGTCATTACAGGCTCAGACAGAAGAGAGGAGAAGAGATGGAAGAGGATCAGAAGAAAGAGTAGACAGGCATCTGTCTGTTGTTGGTATATTAAACCTTTAAATATAGCAGTTCACCTTATCTTTGTGTTCAGCATTTTCCACAACTTTAGCAAATTTACAATTCCCGACACAATCCACTTGTGACCGATTGGATTTTGATCCAGGGTCATCTGCAAGTCCTTGATCCCAGGACATCTGCAAGTCCTTGATCCAGGGACATCTGCAGGTCCTTGATCCCGGGTCACCTGCAAGTCCTTGATCCCAGGACATCTGCAAGTCATTGATCCCGGGACATCTGCAGGTCCTTGATCCCAGGACATCTGCAGGTCCTTGATCCCAGGACATCTGACAGGTGACCCGGGATCAAGGACTTGCAGATGTCCTGGGATCAAGGACTTGCAGGTGTCATGGGATCAAGGACTTGCAGATGACCCGGGATCAAGGACTTGCAGATGACCCGGGATCAAGGACTTGCAGATGATCCAGGGTTAATACCCAATCGGTCACAAGTGGATTGTGTCGGGAATCATACATTTGCTCAAGTTGTGGAAAATGCTGAACCCGAAGATTAGGTGAACAACTGCTATATTTAAAGGTTTAACAGACCAACAACAGACATGTTCCTCTGAGAAGTTCCTAGCAATCTGCCCAATTCTAAAGACAAGACACTGGGCACAGACGTCAATTCAACACCTATTCCACGTTGGTTCAAAGTCATTCAACAAGTGTGTGTGCCCAGTGGGAAGACGCTCATTACAGTTCAAACCAGGACAACTATAGTATTATGAGGCTCTTTACCGTCCTATTCCGTAGACGTATGCCACAGCGATGATTTCAAAGAAGGCGATGATGAGGAGAGGTACAGAGCCCACGTAACTGTTAAAGACCTCCAACCAGTAGTTCCCTGATCCCATAGTGAATATCAGAGCCACCAGGAACGATACCAGGCAGATCAATGCTGCAGAGAGAAAGAGCAAACGAGGGGGGGAAAGAGAGAGAAAGTGGGAAGAGAGGGGACGGAAAAAACGACTATGGTGTTAAGATCATTCCCAAAAGAACAGTTACTCGTCACACATTGTCAAGGGGTAAGCCAGGGCTGCAGTCTGTCCTACATTATTCAATATCGAAACATTCAAAAATCTGATCATTTCCTTTTTTGGCTTTTACCTGTGAAGAGCTCATTGGGCATCCACTTGGGCACCAGTTTGAGGTCATGAAGGGGCGTGAGGACGCCCTCCAGATTACCAAACATGGAGGACAGACCCAGACTGAACAGCATGATAAAGAAGAGCAAGCCCACACCTGGTCAAACGACAGGAATCATAACAACAACAGCCCACACACTGGTCCAAACAACAGGAATCACATCAACAACAGCCCACACCTGGTCAAACAGACAGAGACCATAACAACAAGCCCCACCTGGTCAATCAGACAGGATCAAAAACAACACAGCACACACTGGTCAAACAGACAGGAACCACAACAACACAGCCCACACCTGGTCAATCAGACAGACTCAAAACAACACAGCCCACACCTGGTCAAACAGACAGGAATCACATCAACAACACAGCCACACCTGGTCATCAGACAGGACTCAAAACAACCCAGCCCACACCTGGTCAAACAGACGGATCACATCAACAACACAGCCCACACCTGGTCAATCAGACAGGAATCTAATCAATCCTGATGTATTTAACTGGGTTCAACACAGAGTCTCTGTTATTTGAACTGTAGTTTTTTAAAAGAAGTAATTAAAAAACTAAAACAAAGAGTCAGCCATACCTGAGAGCCAGGCATCGATATCACCGCTTCTGTGAACGATGAACGCTAACCCAGTACCAGACGCACTCTGGAGGGAGGATGGAGAGAGAAACAAGACAACCAATTAGATATTTATGCAGCAGCGAGGTAGGTGAATAACAAGAAACTTGACTCAACCCAATGTTTGCCCTGAGGTCGTTAACTGCTGACTATGGTACCTGATCCAAGAAGGTTTGCAGGTCGCATGTCTTCAGGTTGAGATCGGATACTCTAGATGGATGTGTCCCATTTAAAGAGTCAAACCACTGCTCGTAGTTTTCAACCGTTATGTTCATGTCGCTAATATCAAACTCATTGGTCAGAGCTAAGATTGTTACTGTAAGTTCAAGAGAAACATATTGGTCATTTGTTTTGGTTGAGTTTGCATCTGTTTTTTCAGAGGATATCAAACACACAAGGTAGAATATAAAGGTTTAACAACTTGACTGCAAACTAGTTTCATGATTAGCAAATGTTGCCAAATAAACGTCCATTTTATCACACCTACCCATTCGACAGGTGACATAGTTGGTGTGGGCCTTGAATCCCAGGATGCAAAGATGGGGATGGAGGCATAGATAGATGTAGCACTGTTTATAACCCCCACTAAAACAGCATCCCTTTCACAGTTATTCCTGACCAAACACACAGACAAGAAACAAAGTGAATGCAAATGATTGGTCAATGGTGGAAATCGAGGGAGGTGTCAAGGGAGGTGAACGATATGGCAAATTAAAAGTCTTGGGGGACGAATGACATGCTGGACCCATAAAGGTTGATGTTACTCATAATGATGACCATTGGCTTACTTCTGGCTGTTGTAACTGGAGAATGAGATGAGTCACCAGGCCACTGACAGAGAGAAGAAGATCTGAGTAGCAGCATCCAGCCATACCTGGGTTCTTCAGGATTCCCACTGATGTGACGCACAGACAGAAACACATATTGTAGGTTGGAATATATTTTTACATTATTACAAATGAGGTGGATTGTCAAGACATGTCACTTTCCATCTGTCTCTCCTCTGCTCTCTGTTCTCTCTAAACACACACACACACAACACAACACAGACAGACGGACGACGAACGGACGGACGGACGAGCAGCGCTCACGTCAGTGTGAACAGGTAGATTAGACCTTCAGATGATCCAGGAAGGGCAGAGCTCTCACCAGAAGATGGTTAGTACCAGGTAGGGGAACGTTGCTGTGACATACACAGCCTGTGGGAAGACAAGAAATTAAAGGGCATGTGTTTTGAGCCGCAACAAAAAAATCCCAGAAATATCATAATTACAAGGTTGGCCGAAGTAATTCGATTTTATTTAAAGCCAGTCTGCCATAGCACAATGCCCAAAACAAAGGCCTTTTATTTATATATAATATTATAATAAAAAAATAATAATAAAAAAATAATAAGGCCAACACAATCTATTGCCTTTATGAATTATCAAGCACAACCGTTTAAATATTTTTACATTTTTTCCTCTAAATACTGGCACAGATCCGAGTAGCACTTTCCCCCGCCAAATTTCCTAACTTTACCCCCCCCCCCCCAGAGGTAAAATGCAGCACACCGTCTGCCTCTCACCTTGCCGATGGTCTCGATCCCCCTGATGAACAGATGTAAACGATAGACCAGGCGGTAGCTAAGCTGACTACCAGCCACCATTGTAGAGAGCCACTGGTCTCCATGTTAGGAGTGATGTTCAGGGTCTGACGGTACCAGAAGTAGTTGACCGGCGTGCTTTTACACACTCCTTCACTACCCTGGTTCAAATGATCACTTACTTGGTCAAATTACATAATGTACTTCACTCAACTATGGTCAACCTACAAACATGGTCCCTGACAAATGAACAAATAGCTTGAATAAATAATAATAATAATAACAACAATAACAATAATAAGAATTGATTGGATTTATATACAGTTGAATTCGGAAATTTACATGCACCTTAGCCAAATACATTTAAACTCACTGTTCAACAATTCCTGACATTTAACCTACTAAAAATTCCTTGTCTTAGGTCAGTTAGGATCAACACTTTTATTTAGAATGTATAAGGTCAGAATAATAGAAGAGAAATGATTTATTTCAGCTTTTATTTCTTTCATCACATTCCCAGTGGGTCAGAAGTTTACATACACTCACTTAGTATTTGGTAGCATTGCCTTTAATTGTTTAACTTGGGTCAAACGTTTTGGTAGCCTTCCACAAGCTTCCCACATAAGTTGGGTGAATTTTGTCCCATTCCTCCTGACAGAGCTGGTGTAACTGAGTCAGGTTTGTAGGCTCCTTGCTCGCACACGCTTTTCAGTTCTGCCCACAAGTTCTTTAGGATTGAGTCAGGGCTTTGTGATGCCACTCCAAACACTTGACTTTGTTGTCCTTAAGCCATTTTCCCACCACTTTGGAAGTATGCTTGGGGTCATTGTCCATTTGGAAACTCATTAGCGACCAAGCTTTAACTTCCTGACTGATGTCTTGAGATGTTGCTTCAATATATCCACATATTTTCATACCTCATGATGCCATCTATTTTGTGAAGTGCACCAGTCCCTCCTGCAGCAAAGCACCCCACAACATGATGCTGCCACCCTCTGCTTCACGATTGGGATGGTGTTCTTTGGCTTGCAAGCGTCCCCTTTTCCTCCAAGATAAGATGGTCATTATGCCCAAACAGTTCATTTTTGTTTCATCAGACAAAGGACATTTCTCCAAAAAGTACGATCTTTGTCCCCATGTGCAGTTGCAAACTGTAGTTTGGCTTTTTTATGGCGGTTTTGGAGCAGTGGCTTCTTCTTGCTGAGCTGCCTTTCAGGTAATGTCGATATAGGACTCGTTTACCTGTGGATATAGATACTTTTGTACCAGTTTTCTCCAGCATCTTCACAAAGCCTTTGCTGTTGTTCTGGGATTGATTTGCACTTTTCGCACCAAAGTACGCTCATCTCTAAGAGACAGAACGCGTCTTCTTCCTGAGCGGTATGATGGCTGCTTCCCATGGTGTTTATACTTGCGTACTATTGTTTGTACAGATGAATGTGTTGTCACGCCCTGGTGTGATTTGGGGTGGGCATTCTATGTTTTGTTTCTATGTTTCTTTATTTCTATGTTTTGGCCGGTTATGGTTCTCAATCAGGGACAGCTGTCTATCGTTGTCTCTGATTGGGAACCATACTTAGGTAGCCCTTTTCCCTCCTTTCAGTGTGGGTAGTTATCTTTGTTAGTGGCACTTAGCTCTGTAAGCTTTACGGTTGTTTTCGTTTGTTGTTTTGTTTGCGACATTTTAAATTATAGAGAAATGTACGCTCACCACGCTGCGCTTTGGTCTCCTTCAACGACGGCCTTGATAATGTGGTACCTTCAGGTGTTTAAAAATGCTCCCAAGGATGAACCAGACTTGTGGAGGTCTACCATTTTTTTTCTGAGGTCTTGGCTGATTTAATTTGATTTTCCCATGATGTCAAGCAAAGAGGCACTGAGTTTGAAGCTAGGCCTTGAAATATATCCACAGGTACACCTCCAATTGCTCTCAAATTATGTCAATTAGCCATCAGAAGCTTCTAAAGCCATGACATAATTTTCTGGAATTTTCCAAGCTGTTTAAAGGCACAGTCAACTTAGTGTATGTAAACTTCTGATCCACTGGAATTGTGATACAGTGAATTATAAGTGAAATAATCTGTCTGTAAACAATTGTTGGAAAAATGACTTGTGTCACGCACAAAAGCAGATGTCCTAACCGACTTGCCAAAACTATAGTTTGTTAACATATATATTTGTGGAGTGGTTGAAAAACTAGTTTTCACGACTCCACACTAAGTGTATGTAAACTTCCGGACTTCAACTTAGCGCTTTTCTACCAACTGTTGTACTCAAAAGCGCTTCATACCTGTGTTGTTGTGGTTGAGGGACATTGGCTCCAGGCAGGGGTTCCTGGAAGGAGTTGAAGAGGTACCAGAGGACCCAGGCCACGATAGTGTTGTAGACAGAGCTCACACAGAAGGACACCACCATTGAGGCTACACCTGATGGACATGGATATGTAGATCGAAACACCAAACAGCAGCTAGTAGAGCATGTTCCCTGTCTGGTTGTTTAGTTTTGGCACCCACCTACTCCTGAGAAGAAGAAGAAACTGCACAATTAATGATCCGATGAAATAATTGATTTATACAACGTTTAACAGCTAAGCTGTCTTCATCAGGGTTTCATCACCTACCTACTCCTCCCAGGTAGGGTGATATGGAGTTCCAGACTCCGATGCTGCCCATGCGGAGCCTCTGTCCTATAGCCAGCTCCAAGTAGAGCAGAGGCAGACCCTGAAACACCAGGGCTATCAGGTAGGGGATCAGAAACGCACCTGGAGAGAGGGGACACGGGTCAAACAATGGTTAATGTGGAATCAGGTCAGAGTAGAATGATTTTGCCCCTAGGTTTTTTAAGTGTCCATATAGTAAACTACTTTTGACCGTTTCCCATAGGGAATAGGGTACCGTTTGGAAAGGAGCCTTTGATCTGTGATCACGGTATCATTTTCCTAAATATATGCTTGGTTTGTAAATGTTCAACTAACTGTCAACAACATTTCAACTAATTAGCCATGCCTAACCTTAACCCTAATCCTAACCCTAAATTTAACCCTAATCCTAACCCTAACCTTAACCCTAAATTTAACCCTAATCCTAACCTTAACCCTAATCCTAACCCTAAACTTAACCCTAATCCTAACCCTAAACTTAACCCTAACCTTAACCCTAATCCTAACCCTAACCCTAATCCTAATCCTAACCCTAAACTTAACCCTAATCCTAACCCTAAATTTAACCCTAATTTTGTAATTAATGGGAATTCAGGGAGAGTATCCTTGTGCCTGATACGACAACTCCGGCCCGGAACAAGGTCACCGGCTGCCACAAGTTTAAATAGAGCTTTAGTAGCATCCCTGGGATTGAACGTTTACTATTTCAGACCTTATTAAAAGCTCCAGTGTCACCAGGGAAATGTTTGATTCTGGAGCCCTGATTTACAATTTACAATTCTGGAGCCCAGATCCAATACAATGTAAGATATGCAGTTCAATAGGTCACAGGTAGAAGTACTGTAGGGCAGTGCTTCCCAACCTTTTTTGGACTGTGGCACAATTCAAATGGGATACAAAATTATGTGGCACACCTACAGTGAACCTATTATTTATTTAGTGGTAATGACCTCCGTCTCATCTGATCCGTGCTGCAAATAATATATATWTWTTTTTTTGTGACAAACATTCTTTATAGATTAAATAGGGTTTATTTGCACTATTTTCATAGTCGTTTACTCATGATGATAATTTGTGTGTACCACTTTAAGAGTGTCCCGCGAATCCATTCTAGAAAGAATTGTCTTTTGCGCCTCTAAAATATGTCTTTATTTTTTTCTCTCACGGTTTTGGGCTAGAGACGAGCGTTTTTCTGCATAGTAAACGTGCAACCACGGACACCAAACCATGTTCCGTTTGTTTCTATGGCAGAAGCTGTGGTACGGTTAAGTCTACCCAGACTCGCTTGTGCTAATGGTTGTGGTCCTCACAGGCGAGATAAAATGATACAAATGACTTTGATCGTGATGCGCGCCTTTCAAATGATACAACTGTMACAGCCCGAGCGCACCTGACGTAGATACTGATGTCATCACTGCTGTCGGGAAAAGTACTGTACAAATTGTCTGCAAAGTGTCATAGTGACTATTAGTGCCCACTACAATGTATACTTCACAGAACCACACCAGATATATTCTCAAATAGAAACAGAACAATAATAATAAAAAAAAAATGGACATACACTAAAAGTGTATGGAGTTAAAATGTTATATAAATTACGTTAAAATCGAGTAAACACAAAGCAAAAAAATTGTTAAATATTAAATAAAGTTAACATGTTGAATGGAGTTCAAATTTGAAATTGTTAATTTGGAGTTAAAATGTTCATGTTAAATAAGGATATTGTTAAATGGAGTTTCAATTTTAGCT
Source organism: Salvelinus sp. IW2-2015 (assembly GCF_002910315.2). Lineage (NCBI taxonomy): Eukaryota > Metazoa > Chordata > Actinopteri > Salmoniformes > Salmonidae > Salvelinus > Salvelinus sp. IW2-2015. Next base: position 41,962,687 of record NC_036854.1, read on the forward strand.
TGAATAATGGTGCTACGTTTTTTTTTCTAACATATTAGTGTTATACAATGCAAATTTAGTTAAACTGAGTTAAACTGAGTTAAAATGATAGAATTTCACCGAAACATACAACCACTCAGGKCTCCAGAGGACTTGTTTAAACATGAACGAAGTTGGAGGGAAAAAAGAAAAGACGTGTAAACAGCATCAATACCCCCTCCGTAAATCTGGCAGAGGTAGGGGAAGCGCCACACGTTGCCCAGCCCCACTGCAAAGCCAATGCAGGTCAGCAGGTACTCTGCCTTGTTGTTCCACTTGGGTCTCTCCTCTCCCTCCTTGTTGTCCTCCATACCCTCCTCTGGCATGCTCAGATCTCAACAGTAGTTTAGCTCAGTAGTAGATCAACCTCTGGTTTTCAGTTTTAGTCCAGTGTGTTTTAGCCCGAGGTTCTAGCACTCTGAACCAATGCTTATTCTGTAGAGGGAGCACAGTTATTCTGTTGTCCACTTGAATTCACTGGTTGAGTGTTGGTATCTTTACTCCAGTGTCTGATCTGAAATCCTCTCTCAGGTTTGATGCTGCTTCAGTGTAGCTCTTTAAATGTGGTGATCTGAATCGCTTCTCTGTCTCATTGCAGGTTGCCGTGGTGGTCCTTCAATGATATCCTATCCTGCACTATCCAGTGCTATGATCTTCTTCCTGATTCCACATCAGTGGATTGACTTATCTGTCTGTCTGATGCTTCCCCTCAGATGTAAGAGCCAGTTTTAGGGATGTCACTTGTATATATTTTTGGGGGAGGGAGCAAAGCCAGCTAGGCACAAGGAAGAGAGTGTGAGAGTGATTTGTCATCATCATTTAACGTTCTTTGTTGTTTGCTTAGAATCAGATTGTAGAAAGCTTCCTGTCTAATGGATAACCTGGTGAYGATGCCACGGCGCAGGTCGATCCCTCAGGGTAACTAACCACCGTCCCAACCTCTTTAACCTATCTACCAGTCAATAAAACAACTTCATTGTCAGAGATGGGGTCACGGGGTCACAGGCTGTAAACAATTTACAAACCATATTAGGTTTTTTATATGGAATCTTGCATCAGTTTCAGATGGGAACACAGACAGAACCAGGCAAAGTTCAGAGGTCGTGGAAAAACAGAAARGATTGTGAAGAGAGATACGAGGCCGAGATTGTATCACTTTTGGGGTTCGTTGACCCTTAGACCCCAATATTTATGGAAGCAATAGCTGAACGTCATTCAGTTTGTAAAATKATGGTTTGAGTTTTAGACTTTCTCAGATTCTATTGATAATACATTGATAGGGGAGCTTTTCGTTTTACAGACAACAACRTCAAAATGCTTTGCTTCTATAGAATAAATACAGTACGCGTATGCCAGTATTTTATACAACGTTGTTTATGTATGTTTTGTGCGTTAGTAAAAGGGYTTTTCCTGTTGACAAGGTTTTACCTTACAATTGCCTCTTAGAGAATGTTAATGATGTAGGAGTGAGAGTGGTAGTTCCTTAGTAAAGTAATGTTAATCATTTAGAACTGGTAGTTCCTTAGTAAAATTAATGTTAATCATTAAGAACTGGTAGTTCCTGAAAGAAACAAGGAAGTAATAGCTGACAATATTCTCTCATGTCTTTTCTGTGTGATAAAAGACACAAAATGTCACACTATATGACGATATAGTAATGACTCAGGCCATTGTTATTGTAACAGAAGTTGGTCAACCCAATGTTCACTGGTCCTCAGCTCTTATTAAAACAGGTTGGTCAAAACCAACATCCACTGGTCCTCAGCTCTTATTAAAACAGGTTGGTCAACCCAACATCACTGGTCCTCAGCTCTTATTTAAACAGGTTGGTCAAACCCAACATCCACTGGTCCTCAGCTCTTATTAAACAGGTTGGTCAACCCAACATCCACTTGTCCTCAGCTCTTATTAAAACAGGTTGGTCAACCCAACATCCACTGGTCCTCAGCTCTTATTAAAACAGGTGGTCAACCCAACATCCACTGTCCTCAGCTCTTATTTAAAACAGTTGGTCAACCCAACATCCACTGGTCCTCATAAAACAACAGTAGTTGCAGTAGCCTAATCATCAGTTGCTTTGTATTGTATTCAACATCACACCAATTGTAAAAATAAACAAACAGAAGACTTTTAATACCGGAATCACACAAAATCTGTATTTTTCTTAAATAAATACATTAAAACTAAATAGATAAAATATATAGTGCTTTCGGAAAGTATTCAGACCCCTTGACTTCTCCCACATTTTGTTAGGTTAGAGCCTAATTCTAAAATGTATTAAATTGTTTCCCCCCCCTCATCAATCTACCCCATAATGACAAAGCAAAAACAGGGTTTGCAAAATTATATATTTTTTAAACCCTGAAATTTCCCATTTACTTAAGTATTCAGACCTTTTACTCAGTACTTTGTTGAAGCACCTTTGGCAGCGATTACAGCCATGAGTCTTCTTGGGTATGACACAACAAGCTTGGCACACCTGTATTTGGGGAGTTTCTCTCATTCTTCTCTGCAGATTCTCTCAAGCTTTGTCAGGATGGATGGGGAGAATCACTGCACAGCTATTTTCAGCTCTCCAGAGATGTTCGATCGGGTTCAAGTCCACTCGAGCAATCAAAGACTTGTTCCGAAGTCAATCCTGCATTGTCTTGGCTGTGGGCTTAGGGTCGTTGTCCTGTTGGAAGGTGAACCTTCGCCCCAGTCTGAGGTACTGATCGCTCTGGAGCAGGTTTTCATCAAGGATCTCTCTATACTTTGCTCCGTTTATCTTTCCCTCGATCCTGACTAGTCTCCCAGTCCCTGATGCTGAAAAACATTCCCAGAGCATGATGCTGCCACCAAGCTTCACCGTAGGGACGGTGCCAGGTTTCCTCCAGACGTGACTCTTGGCATTCAGTCCAAAGAGTTCAATCTTGGTTTCATCAGACCAGAGAATCTTGATTCTCATGGTCTGAGAGTCCTTTAGGTGCCTTTCGGCAAGCTCCAAGCGGGCTGTCATGTGCCTTTTACTGAGAAGTGGCTTCCTTCTGGCCACTCTACCATAAAGGTCTGATTGGTGGAATGGTGCAGACATGGAACTCTGGAGCTCTGTCATAGTGACCATCGTGTTTCTTGGTCACCTCCCTGACCAAGACCCTTCTCCCCCGATTGGTCAGTTTGGCCAGATGGCCAGCTCTAGGAAGAGTCTTGGAGGTCAAAACATCTTCCATTTTAGAATGTTGGAGGCCACTGTGTTCTTGGGGACCTTCAATGCTACAGAAATGTTTTGGTACCCTTCCCCAGATCTGTGCCTCGGCACAATCCTGTCTAGTAGACAATTCCTTTGACCTCATGGCTTGGTTTTTGCTCTGACATGCACTGTCAACTGTGGGACCTTATATAGACAGGTGTGTGCCTTTCCAAATCATATCCAATCAATTTAATTTACCACAGGTGGACTCCAATCAAGTTGTAGAAACATCTCAAGGATGATCAATGGAAACAGGATGCACCTGAGCTCAATTTCCAGTCTCATAGCAAAGGGTCTGAGTACTTATAGTACCACTCAAAGGTTTGGACACACCTACTCCTTCAAGGGTTTTTCTTTATGTTTTTACAATTTTCTACATTGTAAAATAATAGTGAAGACATCAAACAATGAAATAACACATATGGAATATATTATACATATACTGTATATATTTTATATTTGATATATATTTGATATACTATTTGATATTTGATATTCTTCAATGTAGGCATCCTGTCACGACTTCAACCGAGGCAGGCTCTCCTTCCCGTTCGGGTGGCGCTCGGCGGTCGTCGTCACCGGCCTACTAGCTGCCACTGACTCTTTTTCCTCCCCCTCCTTATGTGTTTATTTGTTACACCTGTGTTCAGTTAAGTGGGTAATTAGTATGGCTTTATTTGTCAGCCAGCCCGTAGGCGTCTTTGTGCGGGATTGTTACTTTGTAAACCTTTTGGATTTCGGGAGTGGAGATTGTATTTGTGGACTGGGATTGTGGCTCGTGTCGTTGGACCGAACCGTGTATGTTCACCCAGTTTCGTCCGTGTTGGACATTGTGTTGGATAGTTGGGGATTTAAAAGACTAACTTATTGAAAGCTTCTGCGTTTCCTGCGTTTGATCTTCGCACCCCCCCTCCGACACCCAGGTCGTTACAGAATCCCGCACCAAAATGGAGTCAGCAGGAGCAGCAGCCAACCCTCTCCCATCGTGGAGGAACGGGTTTCTCACCACACCACCGTCCTCCATCGAATCGGATCCGCCATGGACCAGATGATGGAGAGAATGGAGCGATGGGAGAGGAGTGGGCTCCTCTCTCCACCTTCAGCTCCCCTTCTCAGGACTCTTCATCCCCGCGGCTCCAGCGCGCTCCGTCTTACGCTCACGGGATTATGATGGAGCGGCGGCAGGTGGCCAGGGGTTTTTACTCCAGCTGGAGCTATACCTGGCCACTGTTCGCCCTACTCCCTCGGAGCGGAGAGGGTGAGTGTCCTCGTCTCCTGCCTAACGGGTCGTGCTCTGGAGTGGGCCAACGCAGTCTGGAATGGCCCGGACTCAGCGAAGGAGCACTACCCGGAGTTTACCGTCGCTTTCGTGCCGTGTTCGACCACCCCCCAGAGGGCCGAGCGGCGGGTGAGAGACTGTTTCATCTTAGGCAGGAGAAGAGGAGCGCACAGGATTTCGCGCTGGAGTTCCGGACCTTGGCCGCGGGATCAGGGTGGAACGACAGGGCCCTTATTGGACCACTACCGGTGTAGTCTCCGGGAGGACGTCCGCAGGGAGCTAGCGTGTCGGACATCGCTTCTTCTTTGGATGAGCTTATCGACATGTCCATCCCGACTGGACAATCTGCTGGCTGCCCGCGGGCGTTCGGAGAGGGTCCTGTGCGTTCCACCACCCAGCGCCCCGGCTCCCACCCAATGGAGTTGGGGAGGGGCCCGCCTAGGGGACCGAGGAGGAGGCCTCCCCTGCACCAGCTGTGGTCGGAGAGGACACACGGCCGATCGGTGCTGGGGGGTCTGTCTGGGAGTCGAGATGTCAGGCGGAACGCTTCTCGATCACCCCAGGTGAGTCAGCACCAAACCACTCAGAACCCCTGTTGGTCACATGTTTGTCTCAATTTTTTTCCTTTATTTTTTCCCCCTTCCCAGCATAGGGCACTAGTAGATTCAGGTGCAGCTGGGAACTTTATGGATCGCGGACTCGCCGAGAGTTGGGCGTTCCGCTTGTGCCGATAGATTCTCCCTTTCCCGTGCACTCTCCCTAGATAGCCGGCCATTAGGGTCAGGGGTGGTCAGGGAGGCCACAGTTCCCCTGGACATGGTGACGCAGGGGAATCATAGGAACGTATCAGTCTCTTTATTATTATTCGCCTGCGTTTCCAGTGGTGCTGGGTATTCCCTGGTTGGCCCGGCACAATCCCAAATTTCGTGAGACAGGGTTCTCCAGGGGTGGTCAGAGGAGTGTTCTGGAAGGTGTCTGGGAGTTTTCCATTGGTGCCACGTCGGTGGAGAGTCCAGAGAGGTTCCACGGTGCGCATTCCCCCCGAGTATGCCGATTTGGCAATCGCTTTCTGTAAAAAGAAAGCGACGAAATTACCACCACATCGACCGGGTAGGGATTGTGCGATAGATCTCCAGGTTAACGCTGCGCTTCCCAAGAGTCAGTGTACCCTTTGTCCCAAGAGGAGACGTTGGCTATGGAGACATATGTCGCGGAGTCTCTGGGACAGGGTACATTCGGCCCTCCATCTCACCCGTCTCCTCGAGTTTCTTTTTGTGAAGAAGAAGGAGGGAGGTTGCGTCGTGTATTGATTATAGAGGTCTAAAGCCATCACAGTGGGGTTTAGTTACCCACTACCTCTCATCGCTTCGGCGGTGGAATCATTTCACGGAGCGCAGTTCTTTACAAAACTGGACCTCAGGAGCGCGTACAGTCTGGTGCGTATTCGGAGGGGGACGAGTGGAAAACCGCATTTAGTACCACATCGGGCCATTATGAGTACTGCGTCATGCCGTATGGGTTAAAGAATGCTCCACTGTTTTCCAATCCTTTGTAGACGACATTCTCAGGGACCTGCACGTGCAGGGGTAGTTGTGTATATCGATGACATTCTGATCTACTCAACTACTCAAGCCGCGCATGTATCTCTGGTGCGCAAAGTGCTTGGCAGACTGCTGGAGCATGACCTATACGTCAAGGCTGAGAGAGTGTGTCTCCAAACAAGCCGTCTCCTTCCTGGGTTATCGCATTTCCACCTCGGGGGTGGTGGTGGAGAGTGACCGCATAAAGGCCGTGCGTAATTGGCCGACTCCAACCACGGTGAAGAGGTGCAGCGGTTTTTGGGTTTTGCAACTACTACCGGAGATTTATCCGGGGTTTTGGTCAGGTAGCGGCTCCCATTACTCACTGCTAAAGGGGGGCCCGGTGCGGTTGCGGTGGTCAGCGGCGGCGGACGGAGCTTTCAACAGGTTGAAGGCTCTGTTCACGGATGCTCCCGTGTTGGCGCATCCGGATCCTCTTTAGCATTCATAGTGGAGGTGGACGCGTCCGAGGCTGGGGTGGTGCCGTGCTATCACAGCGCTCGGGTACGCCACCAAAACTCCGCCCCTGCGCTTTCTTCTCTAGTAAGCTCAGTGCAGCGGAGCGTAACTATGATGTGGGGGATCGGGAGTTGTTAGCGGTGGTCAGGGCTCTGAACGGTGTGGAGACACTGGCTTGAGGGGGCTAAACACCCCTTTCTCATCTGGACCACCACCAGAATCTGGAGTATATTCGGGCAGCTCGGAGACTGAACCCGCGTCAGGCAAGGTGGGCCATGTTTTTCACCCGGTTTAGGTTCACGTTGTCCTACAGACCCGGCTCCCAAAACGTAAAGGCTGACGCACTGTCTCGCCTTTACGACACGGGGATAGGACCACCCGAGCCCACTCCCATCATCCCCGCCTCGAGGCTGATAGCGCCAGTGGTATGGGAGGTGGACTCGGACATCGCGAGCGGGCGTTACGGGCGGAACCCGCGCCTCCTCAGTGCCCGGCGGGCCGTAAGTACGTACCGCTTGGTGTTCGGGACCGACTGATTCGGTGGGCCTATGTCCTACCCTCCTCGGGTCACCCTGGGGTGACGAGGACAGTGGGGAGCCTTCGGGAAGTATTGGTGGCCATACCTTAGCTCGGGACGTTAGGGTTATGTCTCCTCCTGTTCGGTATGCGCTCAGAGTAAGGCTCCTAGGCACCTTCCTAGAGGGAAGTTGCAACCCCTCCCCGTTCCACAACGCCATGGTCTCATATCTGTCCGTGGACTTCTGACCGATCTCCCCCTTCTCAGGAACACTACGGTTCTGGTATTGTGGATCGGTTTCTAAGTCTCTGTCGTCTCCTCCCATTGCCCCGGTATCCCTACTGCCCTACAGACTGCGGAGGCCTTATTCACTCACGTCTTCCGGCACTACGGGGTGCCGGAGGACATCGTTTCTGATCGGGGCCCCCAGTTCACGTCCCGAGTATGGAGGGCGTTCATGGAGCGTCTGGGGGTCACGGTCAGCTTGACTTCCGGTTTTCACCCCGAGAGGTAATGGGCAGGTGGAGAGAGTGAACCAGGAGGTGGGTAGGTTTCTGCGGTCCTATTGCCAGGACGCGGCCAGGGGAGTGGGCGAGATACATTCCCTGGGCCGAGATGGCCAGAACTCACTACGCCACTCCTCTACTAATGTGTCCCCTTCAGTGTGTGTTGGGGTACCCCGGTCCTGGCACCATGGCATCCGAGCCAGACCGAGGCTCCTGCGGTGGGAGAGTGGGTACGCGCTCCAAAGAGACTGGAGGGCCGTCCAGGAGTCCCTTCACAAGCTACTAGGAGGCGAAAGAGGAGCGCTGACCGCACCGCAGTGAGGCTCCCGTGTTTGTACCGGGGGAGAGGGTCTGGCTCTCGACCCGAAACCTACCCTCCGCTTGCCCTGCCGGAAGCTGAGGCCGCAGTGTGTAGGGCCCTTCAAAGTCCTGAGGAGAAATAACGAGGTGTGTTATCGATTAAAACTCCCTTCCTATTATCGTATTAACCCCTCGTTTCATGTGTCTCTCCTCAGGCCGGTGGTAGCTGGTCCCCTGCAGGACGGTGAGGTGCCGGAGGTCCCTCTCCCCCTCTGGACATCGGGGTTCCCGGCGTACACGATATGGGCCATTCTGAGACTCGAGACCCGGTGAGGGGCCTGCAGTACCGTGGACTGGGAGGGGTACGGTCCGGAGGAGAGTGCTGGGTACCGGTGGAGACATTTTGGATCCATCTATGTTAAGGATTTCCATCGCCTCCATCCGGATCGCCCGCGCCTCGTCCTCCGGGTCGACCTCGAGGCCGGTGTCGGCGCGCTGCGGGAGCCGCGCGTCAGAGGGGGGTACTGTCACGACTTCAACCGAGGCAGGCTCTCCTTCCCGTCGGTGTGCGCTCGGCGGTCGTCGTCACCGGCCTACTAGCTGCCACTGACTCTTTTTCTCCCCTCCTTATGTGTTTATTTGTTACACCTGTGTTCAGTTAAGTGGGGTAATTAGTATGGCTTTATTTGTCAGCCAGCCCGTAGGCGTCTTTGTGCGGGATTGTTACTTTGTAAACCTTTTGGATTTCGGGAGTGGAGATTGTATTTGTGGACTGGGATTGTGGCTCGTGTCGTTGGACCGAACCGTGTATGTTCACCCAGTTTCGTCCGTGTTGGACATTGTGTTGGATAGTTGGGGATTAAAGACTCAACTTATTGAAGCTCTGCTGTTTCCTGCGTTTGACTTCGCACCCCCCCCGACACCCAGGTCGTTACACATCCTTTGCCTTGATGACAGTTTACACACTCTTGGCATCCTTTCAACCAGCTTCATGAGGTAGTTACCTGGAATGAATTTCAATTACCAGTGGTGCCTTCTTAAAAGTTAATTCGTGGAATTTCTTTCCTTCTTAAAACTTCTTAGCGCTAGGGGTCAGATTTTTTATTTTCTTAAATAACGTTCCAAGGTAACGGACATTTTTTTCGGCCCAGATCGTAGAATATGCATATCATTTACAGATTAGGATAGAAAACACTCCAAAGTTTCCAAAACTGTCAAAATATGTCTGTGAGTATAACAAAACTGATTCTGCAGGCGAAAACCTGAGGAAATCTAACCCGGAAGTGATTTTTATTATTTTTTATTTTTATCTGGTTTCTTGGCCCGTCTTTCTTCCATTTAAAGGGGTATCAACCAGATTCCTTCTCCAATGGCTTCCTCAGGCTGTGACCAGGCTTTAGACATAGTTTCAGGCTTTTATTTAGAAAAATTAGCGAGATGTTTCAAAACGAGTCAGGTGTCCTCTGATTAGTTCCTGCGCGCGGAGAGGGTAGCTCTCCATTTTCTTTCTCTCTTTTATTGAATAGGTTACGGTCCGGTTGAAATTTATCGATTATGTTTGTTAAAAACAACCTGAGGATTGATTATAAAAATACCTTTGACATGTTTCTACGAACATTACGGATACTTTTTGGAATTTTCGGTCGAACGGAACGAGGCTTTGGTTTTCTGAACATAACGCACAAACCAAACACCGTTTTTTTGTTTTAAAAGTAATATTTATCGAACAAAAAGAACATTTGTTGTGTAACTGGGAGTCTCGTGAGTGCAAACATCCAAAATTATCAAAGGTAAGCGATTAATGTATACTTTTCTGACTTTCATGACCATGCTAATTTGGGCTAAGCTGTTGTAGCATTGATTGATACACTCACAAAAGCTTGGATTGCTTTCGCTGCAAGCATATTTTCAAAATCTGACACAATAGGTGGATTAACAACAAGCTAAGCTGTGTTTTGGTAATATTTCACTTGTGATTGCATGATTATAAATATTTTTAGTAATATTTTTGAATTTGGCGCCCTGCAATTCAGCGGTTGAAAAATGATACCGATGTTTAAGCCAATCAGTTGTGTTGTGACAAGGTAGGGTGGTATACAGAAGATAGCCCTATTTGGTAAAAGACCAAGTCCATATTAAGGCAAGTACAGCTCAAATAAGCAAAGAGAAACGACAGTACATCATTACTTTAAGACATTAAGGTCAGTCAATCTGGAACATTTCAAGAACTTTGAAGTTTCTTCAAGTGCAGTCGCAAAAACCGTCAAGCACGATGATGATACTGGCTCTCATGAGGAACGCCACAGGAAGGGAAGACCCAGAGTTACCTCTGCTGCAGATGATAAATTCATTAGAGTTAACTGCACCTCAGATTGCAGGCCAAATAAATGGTTCACAGAGTTCAAGTAACAGACACATCTCAACATCAACTGTTCAGAGAGACTGTGGTGAATCAGGCCTTCATGGTCGAATTGCTGCAAAGAAACCACTACTAAAGGACACCAATAATAAGAAGAGACTTGCTTGGGCCAAGAAACATGAGCAATGGACATTAGACCGGTGGTAATGTGTCCTGATGAGTCCAAATTTGAGATTTTTGGTTCCAACCACCATATCTTTGTGAGAAGCAGAGTAGGTGAACGGATGATCTCCGCATGTGTGGTTCCCACAGTGAAGCATGGAGTAGGAGGTGTGATGTTGAGGGGGTGGTTTGGAAGTGACACTGTCAGTGATTTATTTAGAATTCAAGGCACACTTAACCAGCATGTTTGCCACAGCATTCTGCAACGATACACCATCCCATCTGGTTAGCACTTAGTGGGACTATCATTTGTTTTTCAACAGGACAATGATCCCAAACAAACCTCCAGGCTGTGTATGGGCTAAATGACCAAGGAGAGTGAATGAGTGCTGAATCAGATGACCTGGCCTCCACAATCACCCCGACCTCAACCCCAATTGAGATGGTTTGGGATAAGTTGGACACCAGCCAACAAGTGCTCAGCATATGTGGGAACTCCTTCACAAACAACAGCATCAGACAGCTGATGACCCTCCAGCAGATCCTCCAGAACAGGTGTACGTTCTTTCATGAACTCCCAGTCGTCACTGATCCTATGGAGACAGAAACAGTTCAGAGGAGGCTTGAAAAACAACATGTGAATGTATTCAACCACATTCAGTCCTGTGAACCAAGGCCCCAAAATAGTTATAATAAATAATAATAATAAATAATAAAAATAGCTGTTTTCAAGAACATGGCCGAGAACTTTACTGCTACAAGGTCCAACTGAAGATAAACACTCTATGGATTGAAGCCCAGCTTACAAGTCTACATACATCATAACCCGAGGGTGTTCACAGTTGTTCAAATGTTGCATATACATTTTTTTTAGTATCTCAATATTGTGTTATATGTTGRAATGTCTAAGAAACAAATATATTGTAGACATTAATAATATTATTTTGTCAGAAATTCATGCCGATGATACAGGTGTGTACTCTATCGTCCGCCCTGCTGATCATGCTCTATCTGAACTACATTATGCTTTCATTATTTTGCATAAAATCTTTATTGACCTTAAATTATTATTGAATACGTGTAAAACTAAGTATATGTTGTTTTCTCGAGTGTACGAAAATTATGACACTCTGTCCGTCTTTGAGGTCACGTAGGTCAATTTGTTGCTCTCTTTGCCTTTATACAGCTCTTTGACCTACTGTAAACTCCCTCGGTTGTTAACATCTACAATAAAACCGCGAAATATGAAAATTATTTATGATCTTTTCTTACCACTATTACTTTGGGTTCTAATCCCCATCTTTCAGAATCTCCACTGTGAACAAATCTCTAACATTCACGATCCTTCAATATGTTTTAACCCTAATGTCACGTTCCTGACCTGTTTTCTGTTTTGTTTGTATGTGTTAGTCGGTCAGGGCGTGAGTTTGGGTGGGCAGTCTATGTTATGTGTTTCTATGTTGGTTAATGGGTGACCTGATATGCGTTCTCAATAGAGGGCAGGTGGTTTTACGTTTCCTCTGATTGAGAGCCATATTAAGGTAGGTGGTTTCACATTGTTTGTTGTGGGTGGTTGTCTTCCGTGTCTGTGTATGTTGCGCCACACGGGACTGTTCGCGTTTGTTTGTCCGTTCGTTTTGTGTAGTCATTTTTCCTGTTCGTGGCGTTCTTCGTTACATTGTAGTTCTTACGTCCAGGTCTGTCTACATCGTTTAATTTGTTTTGTTGTTTTATTAGATCAAGTGTATTTCGTGTTTCGTCGGTTTCATTTAAATAAATTACTATGTCTATCACAAACGCTGCGCCTTGGTCCAATCTCTCACCACTAGAACGACTGTTACACCTAAACCTCCCACAATAACTATTGTTAGTCCTCAATGATCTTACTGACAATATCAACATTTTTTATACATAGCTAAATACATTGTTGGAGACAGTTTTCCATGTCTTTCATTATGCAAACATTTGTTTATTAGATATATTTCTCATTAGAATGTTGTTTTAATTCTATATGAGTCATGCTTTGCTGTGATGCTGTGTTCTCTTATGGGTCAATGATTTTAATTACAAATATAGCATTTATGTTCTTGGCTCAATTATTAGAAGGGCTTGGGGTCCCACCCCTACCGTGTGTTCCCAGGTCCTTATTTGGGAGCCCCGATACATTCAGGATGAAGGCTTACTAGTTATGTCAAATGTTAGGAAGACCTGTTGGTTGTAACAAAAACAAAACAAAAATTTAATTTGACCCCATCTTTTCACCCATACATTTTATTTGGTCTTTTTAATTTAGCCTGTTGCTTGGCTCCAGCCACTTGGGAAGCTCGGCGCATGTACAAACAAAATAACACAATTCAACCGTTGATGGATGGTTGCATAAATAATGACAATGCATGCAGTCCTGCTAAGGTTTTCAATGTTTTATTGTCTGAGTTTTATGGTTTTGCATATGACTGTGCATTATATGATGCCGTAATAGGGAAGAGGATCTGATCACGCCTATTGTTACTCTTGATCAATTATTGATCCCAAAAAGACACACACATTTTATGGGGTTAATTCCACATCGGTTTGCATGGCTTGGTAGTGTATTAGCATGGAATGAGACAAGATAAATATACAATTTATAAAACAAGTATAAAATAAACAGTATTATCTCTAAATTGAGAGATGAATAAAACATGTGTTATCACATCAACATCCCTAATCTTTCAGAATGTACCTGTTTTAAGTATAGAATGACATGTACACAGATTATTATTACCAACTTGTTGTGTTTTTGTCTTAGTTGATTGTTCTTTAGTAAATAGGACACTCAACAGTGTGTTAGTCCGAGAAAACATTATTTAGATGGTTTGTTTTATTGTTGTTGAAAGCTTGAAATGTACACAATGAGAAGTTGTATTGTAACAACCGTTTTTAACGGGGGTAATTGTATCAAATATATCTCTTTGCATGTTTGAATTAGAGCTCCTTTAAAATTTTTCATTACCGCCTGGTAAACACATTCTTGTCACGCCATTGAACCCTGAGATATCTCTGTTTTTCTTTATATTTTTGGTTAGGTCCAGGGTGTGACTGGGTGGATTCAACGCTAGTTTTTGTATTGTCTAGGGGTTTGTAGAGGTCTAGGTATTTGTATATGTCTATGGTGGCCTGACTAATGGTTCCCAATCAGAGCAAGCTGTTTTATCGTTGTCCTCTGATTGGGATCATATTTTAGGTAAGCCATTTTTCCCTTTGGTGTTGTGGGTTTCTTATTTCTATGTTGATATTGCTGTCTGCACTATTTATATAGCTTCACTTGTTCGTTTGTTTTTGTTTGTTTTTGTTAGTCTTGTCAGTGTTCTTTCTTTAATAAAGAGAGATGTACGCATTATCACGCTGCACCTTGGGTCCGATTCATACGACGAACGTGACAGAAGAAAACCCACCATTAAATGGACCAAGCAGGCATGTTCAGGGGAATGGACGCTGGGAGGAGAAATTTGATGGAGCAGGACCCTGGACGCAGGGCTGGGAGTGTCGCCTTCCGAAGGAGAAATTAGAGGGCATGCGAAAGCGGAACGGCGAAATTACGAGGAGTTATACCAACCGAGGTAGGCCACAGAACCCCAAATAATTTTTATGCGGAGAGGGAGCGAACCAGAGGCCGCGTCAAGGAGAGTTGGATGAGGAGTTCGCGCAAGATTCCGGAAGAGAGGTGCTAAGCATTGAGAGCGCTGCAGAGCGGGCATGGCTGAGGTGCGTGTCAATCAGCCCGGTGCCGCCTGTACCGCAACCATGTCAATCAGGCCCTCCAGTGCGCTTCCACAGTCCAGTACGGCTGTGCCTCTTCCACGCACTCGCCCTGAAGATGCGTGTAAGCTCAGCCCGGGTACCACCAGTTCCGCACCCAACGCATCAGACTTTCCAAGTGCGCTTCCATAGTCCCAGAGCTTTTACCGGCGCAAGTTCCCAGTCAGAGTTTTTCGGCAGACGTTCCAGTCCAGAGCTTCCGGCGGACATACCCAGTCCAGAGCTTTCCAGCACAGTACCCAGTCCAGAGCTTCCGGCGACAGTACCCAGTCCAGAGCTTCCCGGCGACAGTACCCAGTCCAGAGCTTCCGGGCAACAGTACCGCAGTCCGAGGAGCTCCGGCGGTCCGAGTCCAGAGCTGTCCAGCGCGTTCCAAGCCAAGTCCTCCTCCGGCGACGGTTTTCACAGTCCGGAACCTCCAACGACAGGCCACAGTCCCGAACCTCCAACGACGGGCCCACAGTCCGGAAACCTCAAACGACGTCCACCAGTACCGAAACCTCCAATGACGGTCCACAGTCCGAACCTCCAATTGACGGTCCACCAGTCCGGACCTCCAACGACGGGGCCACAAAGTCCGGACCTCCAACGACCGGCTCCACAGTCCCGGAACCTCCCAATGACGGGTCCACAGTCCGAACCTTGTCAGTGTTCCTTTCTTTAATAAAGAAGAAATGTACGCATACCATGCTGCGCACCTTGGTCCGATCACACGATGAACGTGAACAATTCTTGTAAGTTGTACTACGTTGACCATTTCTGGGTATGTCTCGCAATGTAACATAATAATAATAAAGTATTATGATAATAAGTTATATTATTTTTTATTATAATATATATCTGCAAACCAAATGTAATTTTCGAAAACCCCTTTTTTACATCTTCAATAGTTATAACCGTTACGTGTTGATGCCTCCAAATCAATTATTCCCGGTCTATCCAGCTGAGCATCCTTATAGACGCTTTTATAATCATTGAAAGTTTAGTTGATCGTGTTGGCTAGGCTGGACAGGTAGTTATGGACTTACAGTTGAAGTTGAACAGGTTACAGCAGGATGGATGAGACTGTGGCCTGAATTCCTAGTTAACCATAAAGTGGATATTTACTGAAGTTAGCCCTGTGCGGCTCTAACAAATGAAACAGAATAACAGGTATCCTATCAGAACTTCGTAACATGTATCCTATCAAATATAAAATCAACAAAGAATCAAATCCTAACATCATTATTAACAATCGTTATTAATATGGCTGGACGTTAACCGGGATCGATATGACAACAGCCCAGTGAAAGTGCAGGGCGCCAAATTCAAAACAACGAGAAATCTCAATAATTAAAAATTCCCTCAGACAAACAAGTATTTTACAACCCTTTTAAAGATAAACTTGTTGTTAATCCCACCTCAGTGTCCCGATTTCCAAAAAAGGCTTTTAGCGACGAAAGCACAAGCATTATCATTATGTTAGGTCAGCACCTATTCAACAGAAAACACAGCCATTTTTCCAGCCAAAGAGAGGAGTCACAAAGAAGCAGAATAAGAGATCTAAAATGAATCACTAAACTTTGATGATCTTCATCAGATGACACTCATAGTATTCATGTACACAATACATGTATGTTTTGTTCGATATGAAGAGTTCATATTTTTATCCCAAAAATCTTAGTTTAACTGGCCCGTTATGTGTTTAGTAATTGTTTTGCCTCAAAACCATCCGGTGATTTTGCAGAGAAGCCACTCATTTACAGAAATACTCATATAAACATTTGATAAAGATACAAGTATTTACATGGAACTTTAGATAACCTCTCCTTAATGAACCGCTGGTCAGATTTCAAAAACTTGACAGGAAACAAAGCACACGTGCCATAATCGCAGGTACAGTGCATCGAGGCCCAAACAAGCCATGAAGATCACCACATGTTGTGGGAGTCAACAGATGTCAGAATAGCATTATAAATATTACTTACCTTTGATGATGCTTCCAATCAGAATGCACTCTCCCAGGAATCCCAGTTCCACAATAAATGTTTGATTTTGTTAAGTAAAGTCCATTTATGTCCAAAATACCTCATTTTTGTTTGCGCGTTCAGTTACACAATCCAAACTCACAACGCGCAGTGCCAAGTCCATGCGAAATTTTCAGACGCAAAAGTCATATACAGTTCGTAGAAACATGTCAAACAAAGGTATAGAATCAATCTTTAGGATTGTTTTTAACATAAATCTTTCAATAATGTTCCAACCGGAGAATTCTTTGTCTTGTAGAAAATGCGATGGAACGCAGTCTAGAACTCTCAACGTGACGCGCCTGGTCAGCTATGTGCACTCTGCCAGACCATGACTCCAAAGAGCGCTCATTCCCCCCCTCCCTTCACATAGAAAGCATCAAGAACGGTTTAAAGACTGTTGACATCTAGTGGAAGCCTTAGGGAAGTGCAAGATTACCCATATCCCACTGTCATATTCAATGGGGCTTGAGTTTTAAAAACTACAAAACCACAGATTTCCCACTTCCTGTTTGGATTTTTTCTCAAGGTTTTTTTGGCCTGCCATATGAAGTTTATTTATACTCCACAGACATCAGGTTCAAACAAGTTTTAGAACTTCAGAGTGTTTTAATATCCAATACAATAATAAATATGCATATATTAGCATTCTGGGACTAAGTAGAAAGGCAGTTTACTCTGGGCACGCATTTCATCCAAATGTGAAAAATTGCTGGCCCCCATATAGAACTTCCAACCCATCCAATGGTCTCTTGCTTCGCACGGCAAGCGGTACTGGCTGCATCAAGTCTGACCACCAACAGGCTCTTGGACACTTCTATCCCCAAGAGCATAAGACTAATCAATAGCTAACAAAATAGCAATGACAGATCTCGAAGTAAGTTTGAAAATAATAAATGGCAAATATACTGTAGGGTACAAAAGCTCTTAGAGGACTTACCCCAGAAGACTCAACAATGAATCGCTGCCAATGGTGATTTCTAACATGTATTGATTCACGTGTGTGAATAGTTTGTATGTTGGTGAGAAAAAATACTATTTTGAATCCCATTCTTCAAATTCAGCTGTAACAACAGCAACATGTGTAATAAGTTTAAGGGGTAATGATACTTTCTGAAGGCAGCTGTCATAACATAACTTCAATTACCTCGTTCCCCTGCCTATACTCAGTACTG
>NC_036854.1:41980174-42012643 GCF_002910315.2 Salvelinus sp. IW2-2015
AGACAAACAGAAAGACAGACAGAGTGAGGAGATTTAGTGTGTTTTTAACGTTGTGTTACCGGCGAGGGTTTAGCCCCAGCTCTCTTAAAGTGAACTAAGGTGGGTCTGCTCTCTCTCTCTCTCTCTCTCTCCCTACACAGAACCCTGCCTCAGACTCTATAGCAAGAATGTTCCGGTCAGAACTTTGACTCCTCCAGTCTTCTATAATAGAATAATGGTGGTAATGTACAGCCTATGCCTGGCTGTCACACAACCTGAGCCAATTCACACAATTAGCCCTCGTCTTGTTTTCTCTCCCTCCCACATCGTAGGCCTAAGGTGCAGATTCCTTCTGAGAGGGGATTTCCAGATGTTCATCATAATAAACCACATGAATGTTCCACGAGGGCTGCCTCTCTGTTCTTAAGCAATAACATGTTATCTTTGTTGTTGGGTGGGATAGATGGGGTTGTGTCCCAAAAGGCACCCTATTCCCTATATTGTGCGCTACTTTTGACCAGAGCCCTATGGGACCTAGGGAACAGGGTGCCATTTGAGACTTGGCCTCGGAGAAGCATGTTCAGCATGAACACACAGAACAGGAGAATGTTCCACCATTATACTGGTACTGGATCAAAAACACCACCGGCTCCTCTTAAAACTCTTATTTATGTGAATTCCTTTGAATTACAATGAATCCGCCAGTAACATACAAGGCTACAAACTCAGCCACCATAGAAGCAGTACAGTCGAGGGGAATCCAGGACAATCCTTGCCAATGCAGGAGGGAGAAACAGCGTATGTGTGTTGAACTGGTTATCATGAAATCATGTGAAGCGTAAGCTCTTTGTAAGTGCAGTCACTTGACTTGGTAGAGACCAGAGGCAAGGGCGAAGACGGTTTCTAATCATAATACAACTCTGTACTGTGTTATGTGGCATTGCATCAGCTAAAAAGTTGCATTAMCCCAAGCACAGCCGCAGCCACAGGGAGCAATATAGGGATTCACTTGTAGAGGGGTTATGTTGTATGGTTGGTTGTATGATAATGGCTACTCACAGATAACACAGACAGACACTGCTGTTCAGGGCCCTTGTCTTTATCATACTGCAGTGGTTACTTAGATAMAAAATTGTGTTTCTGTTCAGAGATAAGATATAGTGCAGAGAGAGAGAGCGAGTGTCTGGGAGAGAGGGAACTCAAGGGGAACATTGGATTATGCATGTCCATTATTCTCTATGTAATAACATTTTTCACCCCTATTCTCCAGTAATACAGTGTACTACTGCTAGGAGCAGTAAAATGTAGACATACAGAATGAGCGCATATAATTCTATAACTAATTCTTTAGAGATGTACCAGCTCTTAAATGCCTTTTAAACGTCTCAGGAGGATGCATGCATATGGTCCTAATAACCAGGCTGGTCTGTTTTTGATGTACTTCCTATACGGAGGAGATACTTAGTCTGAGATGTATTGAGGTGCTTAAAGTCTGAGATGTGGCGATAAAGAAAGCCACTTCCCATTTGTGTCCGTTCTCTGAGCTCTCGGAGTTCTCTGGGCTGAGTAGAGGAAGTGGTGGACCACACGGAGCGTTCTGCGAACGGAGCTGTAGCCTGGGGGTGGCACACCCCTCCTCACCGCAAATGGACTAGCCCCGCTGTTAATAAATTGACAGGAATTGGATCTGTGTGAAACAATTTAAAGGGAGAGTGGAGTCATTATCCATTATCCAACTGTAGGTTTTATCCATCCCGGCCCAGGCTTAGCCTTGCCTTCTCTTTTCATACTGTTTAGCCCTATGGGCCCTGATCAAAAGTAGTGCACTATATAGGGAACAGGATGCCATTTGGGATACACACTCTGTCTTTATGTGCACCAGTCAAGTACATTCGCAGGGAAATGTGTTCCATATGGCTGTTTGTGTGGAGGTGGAGCTGAGCGGAGCTCTTGAAGTCATTGTCTATGCTATGGGGTAAACAGTATGTGTGTCCCAAATGACACTTTATTCCCTATATATAATGCACAAGGTAGGGACCTAACAAAAAAAAAGATGTAGGGAGTAGGGTGCTGTTTGGGATAAAGACAGTGGTGGGGAAGGAGCCCCTCTCCTCACCCTCCTCTGATAGTCTAGATGGGGTTGGGTGAGTCTATGATCACTATTAGACTGTGTCTCTGTGAGGTTGGAGGTCCAAGACTCTCCCTCCCTTTCCATCTGTTTTCATGTTTCTTTATTTTTGATAGCTGCACATCATTTTCATAATTATGTCTCAATCGCGCTCTCTCTTTCTCGCTGAATGTTCTTGTGTTTTAACAGGTGGTATATTCTTTCTCCATGGACTTGACAGGCTAGGCTATATGCAACGTGGAGGGAAAAACATGAAGTATTGACATCCTTTTCCCTGTTATTAAATAAAAAATGAACATGACATCTTTTGATTTGATTTTGGCAAATGTCATGTTTTATATGGCATTGTATTCCCGCAGAACAGTGAATAATCAGATTCTCCTTCCTGGCTAATGGTATTACTCTGACTGATTCTGTCTCCCAGCCATTCCTCTTGCCTTCTTCCCTAACATGGCACCCTTTTCCCTACATAGTGCACTACTTTTTTACCAGAGCCCTATGGGCCGATGTCAAAAGTAGTGCACTATATATGGAATAGGGTGACATTTGAGACAAAGCCATTCTCTTCTATGGTTAGATCTCAGCTCCCTACAATAAGAAACCTGAATACAGGAAATGTCAAGCCTTGGGCTGAATCCCATCCTCCATCCCCCATTGAAATGACATAAAAAGTTATTTCGGCGTGCCAAATAATTTTCTCACCCTCCGCTTTTAGGCCCAATAAAATCATTTCATGTTTCCCTTACGCTTAATCTGATACCAGTTTATGTTTTCAAGCATTTTTGAGTGGAGGAAGATGTGTTATTTCAGGGAAACCTGAAACATTAAGGTCAATTCATTTGACACACGTGTAATAGGTCCTGTGTAGCTCAATTGGTAGAGCATGGCAAGCACCAGGGTTGTGGGTTCGATTCCCACAGTGGACCAGTACAAAAAAAGTATGAAAATGTATGCACTCACTACTGTAAGTCGCTCTGGATAAGASTGTATGCTGAAATGACTAAAATGTAATAGCATCATTTCTTTTACTTCCAAGGGAGAGGTCGGCGTGATTTCTGTAATTGGCCTATTAGGCTGTTATTGCAGCTGTCAATGTGAAAATCTGCAGGAGGCATTAGACATTTTAAAGACGTTCTCTTGATGATACAGTACCTATACCCACAGCATATCCCCTTCAGCCGCATATCCCTCAAAGCCTTTTATAGATAAATAAATAAATAAATATGTTTAAAAAAATACTCAAGTCAACAGTTCTTCTGACACATCCTCCAAAGGTACAAGCATGTACATGCCTCTACTGCTAATTAGGTTGTCATGTTTTTAATCAGCTAGCTCATTAGTGATGTGTCTTGCGTTGTGTGCCTGCGAGTGCGTGTGATGATTATACCATACCAACCATTCTGATGACTTCACACAACAAAGCCACAGAGCCACTTCCTCRTTTGGATCAGGCAGTGGTAGTCAAGGTCACCAACTACCAGCTAAAGCATGCCAACAATGGCAACAGGTAATGGTGGCGCCATCATGGCTCTCCACTCCGGGTCAAGGATGTGTGGGCTAGACTAATGACAGTATGAGTCTCCGCCAGGGTCAGAGGGTTAGGTGTTTGCTTCATTAACACCTACTGCCATCCACCAACATCCTCCAGCAAATAAACTCTTGCTCTTGAGAAACCTACCTTCCATCGACTTCTGGTCTTGATAATAGAAGTACGCAATGTCTTTTCTACTGGGCTCTATTAAGGGTTTGTGTATAATGTCAGAGTATCCAAAAYCATTGTGTAAATGTGCTGTAAATATATTGTATGTGTGTGTAAAGTGTAAAGTGTACATGTACTGTGTGTAACCGGGAAGTGTGTTTCAGGCTAACTCGGGGACCCATACCCTGACCGGACACCAATCTGTGTCTGTGGAGTCACAGGTGCAGAGACCGAGACAAGACAAGAGACGAGACTCATTTACACAGGCCCAAAGACAGTACAGTTCCCTGCCACGGTAAGATACACCATCTCTCTCTTTCCATCTCTCTCTCTCTTTCTCTCTCTCTCTCTCTCCTCTCTCTCTCTTCTCTCTCTCTCTCTCTCTCTCTCTCTCTCTCTCTCTCTCTCTCTCTCTCTCCTCTCTCTCTCTCTCTCTCTCTCTCTCCTTCTCTCTCTCTCTCTCTCTCTCTCTCTCTCTCTCTTTCTCTTTCTCTTTCTCTTTCTCTCTCTCTTTTTTCTTTCTCTCTCTCTCTCTCTCTCTCCATCTCTCCATCTCTCTCTCTCCCTCTTCTTTATTTCGTCTCTTCTCAAATCGTCTCTGTCTCGTACCGTCAAATAATGTCAAACGTTTCAAACCCACACTGTACTGAAGTTATCTCTAGACTGTTAAATGATTTTGGGCAAACTCTTGGAATGCAATCATTTAATACAATCCCACGTAGCGCTCTACTTTCTCTTTAGTGTCGACCAGAGGGAAACAAGTTCATCACATGGGTATCAAAACGCTCTACCACACTCAGTGCCTAAAAATAGTGGTTTTCAGAGTCATTTATCTTAGCAACTTCCGCCTTCCTCTTTCACAGCATTCAGAGCTGCATCACTTATCTCTTTCTCATTTATTTTGCATTTGTCAGAAACGTCAATAAAGCTTACAGTATCAGAGATGATCTGGAGCCCTCGGACCCACTTTAATATCAGTGTTTGCCTTCCCAGCTGTCTCTCTGTGACGACTTTAATATAAAGCTTCCTACCCTCTTTAATCGCACACGCGCTCGCACGCACTTCTCTAATCACTCTCAGTCAATGCAAATCTAACAGCCAACGGACAGAGGGACGCTGGTGTGGTGGAAAGATTCCTCGTCATCTTAAGCTTTACGTACTTAAAGAAAAAAAAGCTCATCTTAACTGAAGGCAACTACTGATACAGTTTGACTGACTGCTATTTTGAGTTATTTATTCCCATATTCATCAGCTGTTTTATTTTTCCCTCACGCCTCACTGTGCTGAAGGCAATAAGCCAAAGTTAGCGGTTGTATCATGGAATCTTTTTGAGACACGGAGAATGTAAAAAGTGAAAGCGGATTTCTTTAGCTTTCACTGAATCTAATTGTGTTCTTCAGACAATTGCTACACGGTTCAGTTTAAACAATGACAGACCCTTATATGTGTGGTCTCACATTCATGAATTCTGATTTCATTGGCCAGAAAAAAGGGTTCTGTTAGTCTCTAGAGACGTTGAGTTCTAGAACCAGTAGAAGGATGCAGGGGTCTGCACAAACAACACTCATTTAAACACACTACTACGCTCTGAGATGGCGGTCTTAGGCGATCAATCTTGGATTGATTAAAACTTGTCCCTCTCTATAGTTATGGATTTTGTGGTCTGCACACAAACGCACCGATCAATATGTGCAATGGCATGTTGACCAATCCATACATTTCCTTCCTAGTTGTTTTAAACAGAAGTGTTAGTTGGCTTTTGGTGGTAGGATTCGTTTGCTATCACTTTTCCCCATACCAACATTGACCAATCCATATATTCTTTCAAAGTTATTTACAACACAGAGAAATGTGTTAATGTGACTATTGCTTTTCCCATGCCTGCGTTTAACATGTTTCCCTAGGGAAAGTCTCATCTTTAACATGGTTTCCTAGGGAAAGTCCTCATCTTTAACATGGTTTCCTGGGAAAGTCCTCATCTTAACATGGTTCCCTAGGAAAGTCCTCATCTTTAACATGGTTTCCCTAGGGAAAGTCCTCATCTTTAACATGGTTCCCTAGGGAAAGTCCTCATCTCCTGAGGAAGATCATCGGACCTTGTCCTTTGATAAGCATTCCTCCTATAATCTCATAACCTCTTTCAGCCAGGGTCAGCTGAGTGTAGCATGCCTTTGACCCTAAATAGGAAAGTCAGAGCAAACGTCAGGACACACACGGATCCTCATTAGGAACTCAAGTCTTACTCAGGACCCATAATACCCACAATCCCCTCTCCTCTTCCCTGTGTAATGACTTTAAAACGGGAAGTGAGGGCAGTCATCCATACAACCAAGAGGCCATTCCCTAAAACCCAGTCTTCCCAAAAACCCTCCTGAGAATCCATGCTATCTGATACTGATAGGCTTAGTGGTGGTCTGGGATGTGAGGAGGGTCGGACGTTTCTCTAATGAACTCTTGTTATGGAACAGGGTTAGCTAGGCCAGACAGGGTGAGGAGGAGAGACGGGGGCTGATTGCAGTCAGAAGGGTGCTTAGCTGGCGTAAGTAGCAGGCAGGATAAGCTTCGTTCAGTGCCAGTCTGTAGCTGCCAGACACACACACGCACACGCACACGCACACTCACATTCCTCATGTAAACAAACAACTTAGTTTCCTGAAAAAGTAAACATTGTTCAAATTTTATATAATGTGTTTGTACAATATACCCATGGGCCTTTGGCATTGAAGGACAAGGTACATGTTTTTCTGTGTTTTTCTCTTTCCTTCACTGTTAGTGTGTGTGATGTGTCATGTGTCTGTGTGTGTGCATGTGTCTGTGTGTGTGCATGTGTCGTGTGTGTGTGCATGTGTGCGCATGTGTGTTGTTGTGCATGTTGTGTGTGTGCGTGTGCGTGTGTGTGTGTTTGCGTGTGTGTGTGTGTGTGTGTGTGTGTGTGTGTGTGTGTGTGTGTGTGTGTGTGGTGTGTGGTGTGTGTGTGTGTGTGTGTGTGTGTGTGTGTGTGTGTGTGTGTGTGTGTGTACATACCCGTGTGAATGTGTATGTGTACATGCCTGTATGTGTGTGAGTGTGTGTGTTCCATTTTGATCAACCCTGATCTCTTACCAGCTGCAGTTGCAAAACCACACAGACACAGCAGCCAGCCACAGATTCTTCTTGAAGCCAACTTCCTGACTTTGTTTGTTAAATTCTGTCCTTCTAAATTTAACCAACGTATTTCATGATGACATACTGTATCTTTTGCCTTTCAATAACCCTCCCCTCACCACTGTAAGTAAGAATGCTTTTAATTCCCATCTTGGAGAAGAGTAGGAGATACAGAGTGTCAATACCACTATGTAACTATTTCCCATACAGATCTTTCTCCTTGATTGTATGTTGCCCCATATCAACCCTCCATCTACGTCATCAGCACTAAAAACCGCATTGGAACTACAAGTCACTAAGTTCTATATGAAGCGTCACACGGTTCTGAACGAACACCTCCCACGTGAGCTGTGGCTGTTGTGGAGTACAGATTCAGAGTTATCGCTCTCTTTTCCTCTCTCATTCTCATAGGCTGAGCATGTGTAAGACTCTCTCTACAGTGTTCCCACATCTGCCTTGGCTTTGATTGCACACACACCACACCACACCACACACACCACACACACACACACACACACACACACACACACACACACACACACACACACACACACACACACACACACACACACACAAAGATCCACAGTGTCTGAGTACTGCCATGTGTTTCAGCTCATCCCCTCTCCTCAGCCAGAAGAGAGCACAGAGGCCACCATTCGCAGTGGCTCATTTACAAGGGGATACACCGTTAAAATCAGACCACGAGAAGGACAGGTGAAGGGGGGAGGGATGGAGGGCTGGAAGGACGGATAGAGGCGAGGGATAGAGAATTATTACTATCTTATTTTTCTGCTGTTGTCATTGTCCAAAGCGAATGCAGATGCGCGCCCCAAGTCTCTGTGGCTGTATTATGTAGTATCATATGGACGTTTGATTTAAAACAGCTCCATGTGGAACTCAGGTCTTATCAATGGCAGACCAGACCAGCCCCATGCAAATGTTCCGTTTTCACATCCCCTATCCAGATAAATATCTTATTAGCCGTTTTATTTTACTAACCACAGCAAACAGTCACACATGGCTGTGTGTGTCATGGATCCCTTTTTGAGCTACAGTTGGAGAGGGCAAAAACTCTGGCTTCGCTGGCCTTCAATAGGGGTATTTTGTCCATGGCTGGCAGGCTAACATAGGGCTGACTGCTGTGTACAGTTTTTAATAGCAGCTTGYACGTACGGTAGACCTCACTCTCACCTCACTACCATACAGTTCTAGAGATAAGGAACAGGCCAGGCATCCATGGGCTCAGTCTTAAATTGCACCCTATTCCCTACAGAGCACTATGAGCCCTGGTCAAAGGCAGTGCACTGTGTAGGGAATCGGGTGCCATTTGGGAAGCAGGCAGTCAGGACTGTGAGCTTCCTGTCACTAGTCTGAAAGCATGTCATGCCYTGACCCCCAGCTCCCAGCTCCCTGCTCCAGCTCTGTTCTGTTCTGTGTGATGTGAACTCGAAACCCTTTTAAACTGTGTGAGGTCAGTGAGGTGTGAATGGGATCTCTCTCTCTCTTTGCACCCAAACGYACAGTAAAGGAAGACACTGTCTGTATCCCAAATGGCACCCTATTCCCTATGGGCACTGGTCAAAAGTAGTGCACTATATAGGGAATAGGGTGCCATTTGGGATGCCRSCAATGTCACACATCTTCCATCTCACATCACATTGCTTCCTTAATGGATTCTAATAATTGAGAAGGTGGCCAGGCACACACACGTTAGCCTAAGAGGACACATCTCCCAATGATGGCTTTTAGACACAATAAAATAAAATAAATGTGTGTGTGTGTGTGTGTGTGTGCGCGTGTATGCGTTTGTGTGTGTGCCTGCCCGTGTGGGGGGGTTGCATGCGTCAAGTCAGTCATAGGCTAGCAGACGGCTGGACAGAGGCAGATCATGCAGCTGAGAGGGCAGCCATTACTGTGTCTGTGGTAAAAGTGCCCGTCTCTAAAAGGAGATCAATGTGTGAAAGCTGCAGTTTTGTGTGGAGGTTTGTGTGTGTTTATATCCGTGGAAATAATTGTGCCGCTGTTGTTAACAACCCTCCATTTGTTCCCCTTCACTCTCTGTATGTTTCTTCATGTATCCCGTCTTTGTCTTCATGTGTCCTGTCTTTATGTCTTCATGTATCCTGGTCTTCATGTATCCCGTCTTTGTCTTCATGTATTCTGTTCTTATGTCTTCATGTGTCCTGTCTTTATGTCTTCATGTATCCTGTCTTCATGTATCCCGTCTTTGTCTTCATGTATTCTGTCTCTATGTCTTCATGTGTCCTGTCTTTAATGTCTTCATGTATCCTGTCTTCATGTCTTTAATGTCTTCATGTATCCTGTCCTTTATGTCTTTCATGTATCCTGTCTTTTTGTCTTCATGTATGCTGTCTTTGTCTTCATGTTTCTTGTCATTATGTCTTTATGTATCCTGTCTTTATGTCTTCATGTATCCTGTCTTTATGTCTTCATGTATATTGTCTTTGTCTTTATGTATATTGTCTTTATGTCTTCATGTATCCTGTCTTTATGTCTTCATGTATCCTGTCTTTGTCTTCATGTATCTTGTCTTATGTCTTCATGTATCCTGTCTTTAGTCTTCATGTATCCTGCTTTATGTCTTCATGTATCCTGTCTTTATGTCTTCATGTATTCTGTCTTTGTCTTCATGTATCCTTCTTTATGTTCTTCATGTATCGTGTATTTATGTCTTCGTGTATTCTGTCTTTATGTCTTCATGTATTCTGTCTTTGTCTTCATGTATCCTGTCTTTATGTCTTCTGTATCGTGTATTTATGTCTTCATGTGTTCTGTCTTTATGTCTTCATGTATCCTGTCTTCTGTTTTTATGTCTTCATATATCCCGTCTTTGTCTTCATGTGTCCTGCCTTTATGTCTTCATGTATTCTGTCTTTATGTCTTCATGTATTCTGTCTATATGCCTTCATGTATTCTGTCTATATGCCTTCATGTATCCTGTCTTTATGTCTTCATGAATCCTGTCTTTGTCTCTTCATGTATCCTGTCTTTGTCTTCATGTATCCTGTCTTTATGTCTTCATGTATCCAGTCTGCATGCCTTCATGTATCCTGTCTTTATGCCTTCATGTATCCTGTCTTTATGCCTTCATGTTTCCTGTCTTTATGCCTTCATGTATCCTGTCCTTATGCCTTCATGTATCCTGTCTTCATTTCTTCATGTATCCAGTCTTCACGCCTTCTTGTATCCTGTCTTTGTCTTCATGTATCCTGTCTTTATGCCTTCATGTATCCTGTCTTTCTACCTGTGTGTATCCTGTCTTTATGCCTTCTGTATCCTGTCTTTATGCCTTCATGTATCCTGTTTCATGCCTTCATGTATCCAGTCTTCATGCCTTCTTGTATCCTGTCTTTGTCTTCATGTATCCTGTCTTTATGCCTTCATGTATCCTGTCTTTCTACCTTTGTGTATCCTGTCTTTATGCCTTCATGTATCCTGTCTTTGTCTTCATGTACCCTGTCTTTATGCCTTCATGTATCCTGCCTTTACGCCTTCATGTATCCGTCTTTATGTCTTCATGTATCCTGTCTTTATGCCTTCTTGTATCCAGTCTTCATGCCTTCTTGTATCCTGTCTTTGTCTTCATGTATCCTGTCTTTATGCTTCATGTATCCTGTCTTCATGTCTCATGTATCCAGTCTTCATGCCTTCTTGTATCCTGTCTTTGTCTTCATGTATCCTGTCTTTATGCCTTCATGTATCCTGTCTTTCTACCTTTGTGTATCCTGTCTTTATGCCTTCATGTATCCTGTCTTTATGCCTTCATGTATCCAGTCTTCATGCCTTCTTGTATCCAGTCTACGTGCCTTCTTGTTTCCTGTCTTTGTCTTCATGTATCCTGTCTTTATGCCTTCATGTATCCTGCCTTTATGCCTTCATGTATCCTGTCTTCATGTCTTCATGTATCCTGTCTTCATGTATCCAGTCTTCATGCCTTTTGTATCCTGTCTTTGTCTTCATGTTTCCTGTCTTTATGCCTTCATGTATCCTGTCTTTCTACCTTTGTGTATCCTGTCTTTATGCCTTCATGTATCCTGTCTTTTATGCCTTCATGTATCCAGTCTTCATGCCTTCTTGTTCCTGTCTTTGTCTTCATGTATCCTGTCTTTATGCCTTTATGTATCCTGTTTTCTACCTTTGTGTATCCTGTCTTTATGTCTTCATGTATCCTGTCTTTATGCCTTCATGTATCCTGTTCTTTATGCCTTCATGTATCCTATCTTTATGCTTCATGTATCCAGTCTTCATGCCTTCATGTATCCTGTTTTTACGCATTCATGTATCCTGTTCTTATGTCTTCATGTATCCTGTCTTTATGCCTTCATGTATTCTGTCTTTACGTCTTCTGGTATCCTGTCTTTATGCCTTCATGTATCCTGTCTTTATGCCTTCATGTTTCCTGTCTTATGCCTTCATGTATCCTGTCTTTATGCCTTCATGTATCCTGTTTTTTCAATGTCTTCATGTATCCAGTCTTTCATGCCTTCTTGTATCCTGTCTTTGTCTTCATGTATCCTGTCTTAATGCTTTCATGTATCCTGTCTTTCTACCTTTGTGTATCCTGTCTTTATGCCTTCATGTATCCTGTCTTTATGCCTTCATGTTCCTGTCTTCATGCCTTCATGTATCCAGTCTTCATGCCTTCTTGTATCCTGTCTTTGTCTTCATGTATCCTGTCTTTATGCCTTCATGTATCCTGTCTTTCTACCTTTGTGTATCTGTCTTTATGCCTTCATGTATCCTGTCTTTATGCCTTCATGTATCCTGTCTTCATGCCTTCATTTATCCCAGTCTTCATGCCTTCTTGTATCCTGTCTTTGTCTTCATGTATCCTGTCTTCATGCCTTCATGTATCCTGTCTTTCTACCTTTGTGTATCCTGTCTTTATGCCTTCATGTATCCTGTCTTTATGCCTTCATGTATCCAGTCTTCATGCCTTCTTGTATCCTGTCTTTGTCTTCATGTATCCTGTCTTTATGCCTTCATGTATCCTGTCTTTCTACCTTTGTGTATCCTGTCTTTATGCCTTCATGTTCCTCTTATGCCTTCTGTTCCTGTCTTCATCCCTTCATGTATCAGTCTTCATGCCTTCTTGTATCCTGTCTTTGTCTTCATGTATCCTGTCTTTATGCCTTCATGTATCCTGTCTTTCTACCTTTGTGTATCCTGTCTTTATGCCTTCATGTATCCTTCTTTATGCCTTCATGTATCCTGTCTTCATGCTTCATGTATCCAGTCTTCATGCTTCTTGTATCCTGTCTTTGTCTTCATGTATCCTGTCTTCATGCTTCATGTATCCTGTCTTTCTACCTTTGTGTATCCTGTCTTTATGCCTTCATGTATCCGTCTTATGCCTTCATGTATCCAGTCTTCATGCCTTCTTGTATCCTGTCTTTGTCTTCATGTATCTGTCTTCATGCCTTCATGTATCCTGTCTTTCTACCTTGTTGTATCCTGTCTTTATGCCTTCATGTATCCTGTCTTTCTGCCTTCATGTATCCTGTCTTTTCACCTTCATGTATCCCTGTCTTTCTACCTTTGTGTATCCTGTCTTTATGTCTTCATGTATCTGATCAATGTCATCATAGTTACAGAAAGAAGACCTTGGCAGATCTCCATCTCATTTTTGCCTCATTTCTCCTTTTTTGTTTCTGGTGAATTACGCAACTACAAAAAAAAATCCTATACAACCATGTTGCAAAGATTGAAAATAAAAGTGTAGCTCATGAAACTATGTTGTTCTTGTGTCCTCCAGGCAACCTCGTAAGACCCCCAGCACAGTGTCCCAGGAGTCGTGTGACAAAGCCTTCCCGCCGGGCGAGGTCTTCCAGACGGCCAAGGAGAACCCCCGCTACTCCAGCTACCAGGGCTCCAGGAATGGCTACCTGCACAGTGGGGCCAGTGGCTTCAATGCCCGCGTCCTGCTGGAGACCCAGGAGCTGCTGAGGCAGGAGCAGAGACGCAGGGAGCAGTCTGAGGCCAAGATGAGGCTACCGCCGCCACAGGAGGGGGTCCCTGTCACCAACACCAGCTACGATGACATTCCCCCAGCCCCGACTCCAACCCTTCCCCAGGATCCAGTCCTGACCCAGGCCCCGATCCCTGTCACAGCCACACCCAAGGGCCCGTACCGCCAGGATGTGCCCCCCTCTCCATCTCAGCTGGCCAGGCTCAACAGGCTGCAGGGCTCAGAGAAAGGACGTCCATTTTACTCCTGAGGGGCAAAGGAGGGATAAGAGGAACTGGAGGATGGAGGAGGGGTTGATGATTATCAGCAGCAATAATATAAGAGAGTCTGGATCTTTTTAAAGTCCACTAGATATCTTTGAATGGCTTCAACACAGAGGTTTAATTAATTGTATTTCTATGTTGGTGTTTTTATAACAAACTTTACAGTCAGGATTCTATTCACCCCAATCACCAGTTGTCTGCTCTGTGTCTGCCATCGTGATCTTCCCACTTTAAGTGCCTTGTGGGAAGACTGTCCTGCCTTAAAGGTCGAATGCAGCCGTTTTTATCTCAATATCAWATCATTTATGGGTAACAATTAAGTACGTTATTGTGATTGTTTTAAATTAAAATGGTCAAAAAGAAACTAAAATAACTTCTTAGTAAAGAGCAATTTCTCAAACAAGAATTTTGATAGGGAGTGGTCTGAGTGGGGAGAGGAAAACAGAAAACTAGCTGTTATCGGCAGAGGGGTTTGGAACTCTTTCTTATTGGTCTATTRACTAATTTACCGCCTGGCGATGTCACCAGTTAGGCCAAAACTCCATCCCACCAAAGCAGGCTGAAATTTCAGGCGGTCTTTTCAAACAGTTACTAAAAGGACATTATCATAATTTTCACAATTTCACAGCATTATTCCAAAATAGTGTGTGAGCTTGTGTGGTTTACCACTTCGCTGTGTGAGCTTGTATGGCCTACCAAATCACGTTTTTGGCTGCACTGGGTCTTTAAGAGTCTAGTCCTCACCCTTCCTGTGGCTTGTGTATTTGGACACCTTCATCGTCCTGCATTGTATCTACAAAACATCCTGTCAATCAGCACCCCACAGTATTTTCACCMACGTATCACCCATGAGCAACTTCTGACGCAAGTGTATACTCTCAAGTATTTGTGTATGACCTAGATTGTGTTTGGGTGTGTTTCTGTAGGGTTCTATATGCTGCCGTCAGCATGTGTTGACATAAAGAGCACTGGGTTAACCAGCATGTCCGATCTCTGGGGTAAGACAACCCTACAGTTCCCAGCTACACTACAGAGAACATTTCCCCCGGGACTATGACACCCTTCTTATTTAAACTCAGCCTCGCATGCTCTCTCTCTCTCTCTAGCATTTTATCCTCTACCGTTGTTTTTTGTTCCTCCTTTCTTTTGTAGTTCTCCTCCTCTCCTCCTCAACCAGAGGTAGACCTTTAGATCTCATTTCACTGTGGGGTTTCAGGCTGGGTTTCTGTATACGCACTTTTTGACATCTGCTGATGTAAAAAGGGCTTTATAAATACATTTGATTTGACTTGATTTGAACTCCTTTCATCTGGGGGATTCATCAGTATAAATGAGGTCAGGGTTGGGTTATTAATTAATGTAGCTCATGAAACATGTATCTGTGTTGTGTCTGGGCGGCGCTAGTGAGGGGGTGGTGGATGGGTTAGAGGTAGAGTGGGAGGGTTAGGCTGGGTCTGCCATGGTGTTTCTGCCTGACCGTTTGGCCGTTGCCTCGGCTGAGTCACTGTAACTAAAGCCAGTCTTTAACCAGTCTGTCCTGACCCATCCGACTGACTGCTGCTCCACATTTTTCATTAAGGTGGTTACCGGGAAACCACATACTGTTCACTACAACGTTCCTGAACAGCGTCACATACAGCCTCACAGCATGACTGTCTGTCTTTTTCGAGGCCCAGCTAAAAAAAACAATCTCTGTTTCATTTCATTTCATTCTACTACCGTTTATAAGTAATCAATACTGTCGTAATTCATGTTTTAACTACCATTGCCATATTTTTTTCTCATCTGTGTGTGGGTGAGAATGTGTGTGTGTGTGTGGGTGGGTGGGTTTGTGGGTGTGTGCGTATGGGTGTACTGTTAACAGTGCCTGTAATGTGATGCCTCCCATGTCTTTGAATGTACCTTGGCAGAGGTTGAAACAATGGTTGGTGTCAATGAAACGGCAATAGGAGAGGAGTGAAGCGAATAAGACAAGTGGGAGGTGGGAATGAGGCAGTCTGTAAGGGTAGATTGACCCAACTGGTGATGAGTTCTATTGCTTTCTCAGAACTATTCCACTGAGCCGCTGGAACAGACCAGGGCTGGAGAAAAAGGCACATTTGACATTTCCATACTTCCATATTCACGCTCTCTCTTTCCCAATTTTTTATCGCTTCCTCTCTTGCTTTCTCTCTCTTTCGCTCGTCGCCCCTCTCTCTCTCTCTGACTGTTTGCCTCTTTTCCTCCCTTTCGCACTCTCTCACCATAGTTTTATATRCTTCTCAATAAGTGATATCGCCCTCCGTTCCAAACATATTGCTACCGTATTATTCCTTTCTCTGCTTTTTAATGTGGTTCTAAGTCTTTTCTGGGTTGTAAGGAGGAGGAGTCGGGGGAAGGGGGAGAATATTCTAACCAAACAGCTGGTTCTGGTGCTTGATGTTTCCACAGTGTTCCACACGTTAGACTTGGAAGTGGATCAAGTGCCTGCCATATCCAACAAGTCATTTTTTTTGTATAGCAAATATTACGTCATGCACATGTTCATCCATTTTTTTATTTTATAGACCTTTGTTTGTGTCGTCTGTCTTATTGACACACTGATTGCATTGTTTTGCCTGCCACAAGCTAATGATTTAATCATGAGAGAAAAATAGTAATCCTACACRATGTATTTTTATGACTGTTCCTTGTCATCTTTTATAAACGGTAATTAGGTACTCTCTAGGGTGTTTTCCCAATGACTTATGTAATAAGAACAGTGTGATTGGTTTATAAGAATTGTACCTGGTGTATTAAAAACTCTATACAGCCTCTGTCTCTGTACTGTACATATCACATTTGACTAAATAAATAAATATGGAAGGCTGCTTCCTTCCTGGTTACAACTAACTAGAACTTTGTGGCACAAACTGAAACAAATGATTACGTCTCCAACAATGTCGTTGTTGTAACAGATCCACAAAGTATTCCTCGTCTCGGAGTACAACTTCATTGACCGTGATTTATGTGGTGAGGACGTTCCAAACTCGGAATATGGACCAGTAAATACAGAGGAAAGGAAAGAAAGAGAACAAAATCATGATTCCCTTTCTTCGTTTTGTGTCCTAAATGGCATCCTATTCCCTTTATAGTGCACTACTTTCCCCCAGCGCCCATAGGGCTCTGGTCAGAACAAGTGCACTATACAGGGAATAGGGTGCCATTGTGGACGCATCCCATGTCTTTAATCTTCTGGCTGGTGGATCACTATAACGTTGTTCTCGGAGCTATCACATCACAGGGCTGGCCAACAGGATAATGGGACGGCTAATGACTCAGTCAGCCATAAATACTATTGTCATATTTATGAAGTTCAACTAACTCTCAGGGACCAGCAGGTTTTTAGTGAAGCTGTCTCTGTTCATTTACATTTCTAAAGGAGTCTGCGAGAAGTACTGTAGTTCTGTCAGTTCTTTGGCTGGAAGAAAAGGGGAGATATGTTGAAGGGATCAGTCTGTTCTGAATGGATAGGGAATGCTCTATGTTCGAGGAGAAAGAGTGTTCAACTCGCTGTGGCTAAAGATATACTGTAACTTTCTCTCTCTCTGATATATTGTAACTGTACTTATCTCTCTCTCTCTCTCCTCCTCTCTCTCTCTCTCCTCTTCTCTCTCTCTCTCTCTCTCTCTCTCTCTCTCTCTCTCTCTCTCTCTCTCTCTCTCTCTCTCTCTCTCTCTCTCTCTCTCTCTCTCTCTCTCTCTCTCTCTCTCTCTCTCTCTCTCTCTCTCTCTCTCTCTCTCTCTCTCTCTCTCTCTCTCTCTCTCTCTCTCTCTTCTCTCTCTGTCTCTCTCTGTCTCTCTCTCTCTCTCTCTCTCTCTCTCTCTCTCAGGGAGAACCAGATGAGTAAAATTGGAGGACTCAAACTGTGTAAAATTTCCCTTGCTGTCAGTATAGCTCTGATATTCAGCTTCTAGACCCCATATACCCAGCATTAAACCCCATAAAGGAAACTCTAAAGACCACCCTCTGAATGAACCCTGTTCTGTACACCAGGGAGGCAGCGTCTTCCCCAGCACTGCTTTTGATGGAGTATAGTATCACTAAAGCAAACAGAACCAGAGAGGATCCACCTGCGTGTTAGTTCAATATTCACTTTCTACACTGAACAAAAATATAAACGCAACATGTAAAGTGTTAGTCCGAAATAAAAGATCCCAGAGATGTTCCATACTCACAAAAAAAAATTCTCTCAAATGTTGTGCACAAATTTGTTTACATCCCTGTTGTTGAGCATTTCTCCTTTGCCAAGATAACCYATCCACCTGACAGGTGTGGCATATCAAGAATCTGATTAAACAGTRTGATCATTACACAGGGGCATCTTGTGTTGGCGACAAAAGGTCTCTCTAAAATGTGMAGTTTTGTCAAACAACACAATGCCACAGATGTCTCAAGTTTTGAGGGAGCGTGCAATTGACATGCTGACTCCAGGAATATCCACCAAAGCTGTTGCCAGAGAATTGAATKTTAATTTCTCTACCATAAGCCGCCCCGTCATTTTGGAGAATTTGGYAGTACGTCCAACCGGCCTCACAACCGCAGACAACGTGTATGGCGTCGTGTKGGTGAAAGKAGTGCTCCATGGTGGCGGTGGGCTTATGGTATGGGCAGRMATAAGCTACGGACAACGAACACTATTGCATTTWATTGATGGCAATTTGAATGCACAGAAAAGYGTGATGAGATCCTGAGGCCCATTTCTTTTAAGGTATATAGCCTCATTATTGTTATTTTATTGTGTTACTTTTTTTCTTACTTTAGTTTATTTTATTAGTTCTTTATTTCTTTTTGCAAATATTTTCTTACTTTTAAACAGTTCTGCAKTATTGGTTAAKGGCTTGTAAGTAAGCATTTCACGGTAAGGTCTACTACACCTGTTGTRTTCRTYGCATGTGACAAATACAATTTTATTTGATTTAATAAATGTATTTCAATTGASTGATTTCGTCATATGAACTGTAACTCAGCAAAATCTCTGAAAATKTTRCATTTATATTTTTGTTCAGTATAGTTAAAGATGTAGTATCTTAATTTGATCATTYTTTTGTTGCTGAGAATTTTCATACACAGCAGGAAACGCAAACTTGTAGTATATTTAAGGTTTAAAATGGCTTCTAAAGTTTGTAATTTCCACTTTAAAATGTCAGACTTTATTTTCCCTAACAAGATCTTACATCAGTAGTTTAATACTCACTTTCTAGTTCGTTCATCATTCACTTTCTAGTTAGTTCATCATTCACTTTCTAGTTTTAAGGTACTACTACTTTCTATTCCAGTGCTGTCTTATTAAGCACCTTCCGTGATGTCAACCTGGTAAGGGTTGAAAATATACAAAATAGGCAAAAAAGCCCACTGAATAATATTTTTAATAAAGATTATTTTATAACAAAAAAGACTACCTAGATATGATGCAAACAACTATCAGAGAATGCATGAGAAAAAARAMAGATACAGWGCATTTAGAAAGTATTCAGACCCCTTSMCTTTTTCCACATTYTGTTACATTACAGCCTTATTCTAAAATGTATTAAAAAAGTAAAAAATACTCATCAATCTAAACACAATACCCCACAATGAAAAAGCAAAAACTTGTTTTTAGAAATGTTTGCAAATGTATTACATTTAAAAAACTGTCACATTTATATAAGTATTTAGACCCTTCACTCAGTACTTTGTTGAAGCACCTTTGGCAGCGATAACAGCCTTGAGTTTTCTTGGGTATGACGCTACAAGCTTGGCACACCTGTATTTGGGGAGTTTCTCAAATTTTTCTCTGAAGATTCTCTCAATCTCTGTCAGGTTGGATGGGGAGCATCGCTGCACAGCTATTTTCAGGTYTCTCCAGAGATGTCTGATCTGGTTCAAGTCTGAGCTCTGGCTGGGCCAATCACAGAAATTCAGAGACTTGTCCCGAAACCACTCCTCCGTTGTCTTGGCTGTATGCTTAGGGTAGTTGCCCTGTAGGAAAGTGAAACTTTTCCCAGTCTGAGGTCCTGAGCGCTCAAGAGGAGGTTTTCATCAAGGATCTCTCTGTATTTTGCTCCTTTCATCTTTCCCTTGATCCTGACTAGTGTCCCAGTCCCTGACACTGAAAATCATCCCCACAAAAGGATGCTGCCACMACTATGCTTCACCGTAGCGATTGTCGTGTCTTTTGCATCATGAAAGGTGAAGACTGTTATTTTATCAAATMAATTCTCTGTAGTTATTATTACGTGATTAAACTAATCATGTAAATGTAATTAACTAGGAAGTCGGTGCACCACGGAAAAAAWTCWGAWTACAAAGTTATAATTTTCCGAATATAACTCTTCAGATATTTTAATATCTCATCAATTAGTCTTCTATTAATTAATTATTCTTTATCTTACATCAGTCTCATTCCAAACGTCGTAAATTGTTGGTTATCTGCACGAACCCAGCCTAAACCATGAATCATCCATACGCCAATTGGCTTAATCATTTATTTACTAACTAACTAAATAATCACAGAAATGCATGACAAACAAACAGTAGATATTGGTTACTAACAATGATAGAGAATATTTCCTAGTGGGCTAAGCCGATATGACGGCTTGGTGGACAAAGGAAAGGKGGTGTAGACCGATAAAGGARCGGGAAAGACAAAATGGCTTCACTACACAGTGGATAATTATATTAATTGAAATGCTAATCCTTTGCACATGAAYGCTCGCTCATTCGGGAATAATTRCAATCAATATATTTACACCCATATGTYRTTGTTGTCTTCTCTGTTGGAATCGTCGGTCCGTCTGCTGGAGASTCAGTTCATAGTGTCTGTTGTAMTGGATCCGTCAGGTGTTCATTGTTCTTAGAATAGATGTTTCGGCGGTTGTCGGGATTCACACCCAGGTTTACATMATTTCTAGCTGCAGACAAGTAATTAGTATCTAAGATTTGCTCTTATTCTGTATGGATCGATAGTCTCAGAGTTGAACMATTTCCAGCCGTGTAGCCAATGCTCCACGTGGTATAGTTTTCACATTTTTGTACTCAACTATTCGCAATCACAGCTCCCGCTGTGGGTTTGCTTAGTCTGAAGAGGATTTCCTCAGGAGGGGGTTTTATTCGTAACAATAGAAAAGGGTGGTTCCATGACGCCAGATCATGTCTGTGCTCACGGGGGCKTGGCCGCTGACTAGTTAAACTTTACAGKGAATACAATTATCTCAAAATTAAAGGTTAACATCACATTACATAATTTCACAAATAGTTTCATCTTTACGCATTCATTTTATACAAGAATTAGATGCAAACACTATAATTGAGAAATGTACACATTCAGAGATATAGTTATGTTTGTTTCCTGTCCTTCATTAGGTCACCAAATGAAACACACTCAACATAACTGTCCCTTAAGTGTCCACAGACCATTCCCACATTCTCACAAGTGGACATATTGTTTCATTCTCCCATTTTGGAGATTTAGGAGTTCGGCCACGTGAAATAATTTGTTCACTCTGTGGTGTCTCTTTCTGCATGAAAAGGTGGAGAGAGTCTCGGCCAGGAATTTACGACCTGAGATAACAGAACCTGKGTGTAGGAGAGAGTGAGATAGGGAGAAGCCACGACCTACACCCAGAAAGGGCCACGTCATGACAGGATGGTGCCAGGTTTCCTTCAGACGTAAYGCTTGGCATTCAGGCCAAAGAGTTCAATCTTGGTTCATCAGACCAGAGAATCTTGTTTCTCATGGTCTGAGAGTCCTTGATGTGCCTTTTGGCAAAGTTCAAACGGGCTGTCATGTGCCTTTTACTGAGGAGTGGCTTCCATCTGGCCACTCTACCAAAAAGACTGATTGGTGGAGTGCTGCAGAGATGGTTGTCCTTCTGGAACGTTSTCCCATCACCAAAGAGGAACTCTGGAGCTCTGTCAGAGTGACCATCGGGTTCTTGGTCTCCCTGACCAAGGCCCTTCTCCCCCGATTGCTCAGTTTGGCYRGGCGGCCAGCTCTTGGAAGAGTCTTGGTGGTTTCAAATGTCTTCCATTTGAATGATGGAGGCCACTGTATTCTTGGGGACMTTAAATGCTGCAGAAATGTTTTGGTACCCTCCCCCAGATCTGTGSCCCAAAACAATCCTGTCTCCRAGTTCTATGGACAATTCCTTCGACCTCATGGCTTGATTTTTTTTCTGACATGCACTGTCAACTGTGGGACCTTATATAGACAGGTGTGTGACTTTCCAAATCATGTTCAATCAATTGAATTTACCACATGTGGACTCCAATCAAGTTGTAGAAACATCTCAAGGTTGATCAATGGAAATAGGATGCACCAGAGCTCAATTTCGAGTCTCATAGCAAAGGGTCTGAATACCGATGTAAAGATCTATGTCAAGGTATTTCTGTTTTTATTTTTAATACATTTGGATGTAAAAATGCTCTCATAAAAAAACGATGTATGTAACAGGACTGTGTAATGCTTACTCTATCTGTCATACAGTATATATGTTTACAGTTGCTGCTGGATCAGTTTATGATAACATTTTGTGGCATTTCTGTTCATTTTATGCGTTTGGCAGTTTTTTGGGGCTGTTCGCCAACACATATTTAGGAGTGGGAACTATGGACGGGATTCCTCAATTGAGTGTTTGTTGTTATTCAACGATAGACGATTAGTTTTCATGCACATTTTTACACTTTAGAAATACTGTACTAAACATCTTAGATGTAAAAYTSCGCTACTAAGACCTCTTCAAAAACATCTTTGATTAATTCTGACTACTTTCAGGAAGTGTATACTGGTTATGTGGTTGCTACGGTGTCTCAAGAGGGACAAACAGTAATATTGCCACTTTTTTCTTGTTTTTCAAGCGAAGATCTTTTAAGTGAGTATGCAAGGCACAGACGTTTGCTTCATCTAGCCGAGTTCTGGTAGGCGCACACCAGACCTTGTATGTGGGCCCCATAACTTCTAAGCCATTACCACAAGTGTGTGGATATGAGAAGCAGATGCTTTCCGTCCGTGTGAGCTGTTTGAGGCGGGAGGCTCAGAGATAAAACGCTAATGGCCCAGGTTTTTGGAGTGTTGTTTTTTTTTTTTTTTTCTGTCCAACCGTGCAGGGCGAGGATGATCCTAACTCTCCCTCCCCTCCCCCCACCTCTCTCTATCCCTCCCTCCCTCCCCTCCCTCCAGCTAGACAGCCTAGAGAAGTAAGGCTGATTCTGAGTCACCTGTTTTAAGTTGAGGAAGGTGTTCCTCCTCTCTCTGCTCTTTACTCACTACGCCCGGCAAGAATTCCAGGGAGGGAGCCGTGGCTGTCATTGAGTAAAATACGGTCATAAATCTTAGTAGAAGCGAGAGAAAACAAATTGTGGGGAGTCAAACCACCCTTTACCCATCCTCCCTCCTTCCCTCCCCACCTGAAGGCTCTTCCCCAAAGCTTTGTGTGAAACATCTGGTGGGTGTGTGTCTGAAGAGACAGTTAGGATCTATGAGTGTATGTAGGGAGAGGAAGGCTCACTCTCACTAAAACATGGAGAGGGTGTGTGAAGGCTTTGGTGTGTACCCAGACAGAGACAGACAGACAGACAGACAGAGCACATGTGGACCAGAAATCCCTCCTGTATCTCAGAGATAAGGACTGGATCCTCACCACTTCCTCCTTCCAAGTGCCCCATGAAATTAGAGGACATTTTAGGGCCCCAAGCTGATCGGAGGAGTCCCAGGTTTGGGCTGTCTTCCTGGGCCACTGGCCTGGTGGCCCTGGGGGTTGTTCCTGGTTCCCACAGTGAAGCCACACAAGGAGGATCACACAGTAGAACCAGACCAGTCACCCCTATGGCAGCAGTGTGTTCATCAAATTGGAGATGTGATGAGATGTAGATCTWTGCTTGATTAAAGAACCCCACATGCACAAGTAGGAGAACACAGTTTTATGCTATGCACATCCTTGGGCATTTCACAGATACAATGTATTGAGAACATGTAGTACTCAAGTCAAAAAAATGAAAACCCAAAGGAATGTGAATGGGGTTAGGTAGTGTACCATGTTCATAAAATACCACTGTATTAGCTATTACCATGGTTTGATCCTGCGTTTTTCCTAAGGTTTATTCTCCTCTAAAGCCACACAGACAGACCGCCTTGGAGTTGTTAAAATGATAGCTGTTGCTCAGAGAGCGGTAGATGTAATTATGGCCTATAAAACAAGGTGGTGTGTGCATTTCTGTTTATGGACCAGTCTGTTCCCAGGTGGTATGGGATGTGGCCTGGAGCTTCAGTGCCGTGAGTGGAGGGAGGCCCATCATCAGGCTACCATCACTGTGGAGGCAGAGGGCAAGCGGGTAATGGGACCTGTCATATTCAAAGCCCCCTAAAAATATAGGCATCATTTCAGACCCCTCTCTCAAGTAGCCCGTCAAAGAGCCTGATTGGAACCAGAGGTGTTGTGTTGGAAGCTAGATGAATCACATGTTGAAGGAGTTCTCTGTTTGATTTCTCATATGTATTCTATGTGTTTTTATCCTTTAGAGACCTGTTTAAGGTGCCCGTCCTACTTGAAACACTTGTCTGTGGATAGTGGAGACACTGCAAGGCGCTGTTATGTTATTTACTGTAGCCAAGGGCACCGTAAGTTCCATTGCTTACAGTTTGGCTTGATTTGGCATGGACTCTTTGTGCTAGTTGATTAAACACAATTTCATCTTTTGTTTTAATTTTTGGACAAGGATTTGAACTTCTTTGAAATGCTAATTTCATTTGTTTGAAGTATGGCTGGTAAACAAAGTAAAACAACAAATGCAAATGTGGTGCTATGTTTTTTTGTTGATCTCATAATAATCTCCTTACTAGATTCAGGACATTTCTCATTTTGGCTTTGCGCAACATCAAATAGATGGGTATTACTACTGAAATTGCTGTGTTTTGTTTGATACCATCAATAATAACAATCCCCACCCCATTATTCATTTGAGAATGTACACCTCAAACCTGAGGAAAATTGCAGAACTAATATATATTTTTTGGTATATGATTATTAGTAGAGAAACTAAAAAATAGCATACTGATTTCTTGCAAAAAAACAAAACACGTTTTTATATTAATTCATGTTCTGTCTGCCTGGCCCTGATACATTATAATATATATTTCTGGCCTTCTTATTTGCATACATTAATATATATACTGTCATACCACATGCATTGACAGCTGATTTGTACAAGTTTGACATACTATTTTGACGATTGTTTATCTCCTGCCCCACTGYCTTAGGATATATAGAATAGGATAGTACTCCAGAGTCGCTCTGTATTTATGGATTTAAATAGAAGAATCATCCTCAGCTATTTGTGTCGAGCAGAAAGGCATTTCTGCAGAAAATCTACATGGGAATAYATCCTATGATCTTTAGCAGTTTGCACACTAGAATGGCTGAGAGCAATTACTCTCACAAAGAAAATGTTTATCCTTTTTTATCGTTGCCTGCTACCATCTCTTCTCTGCCTTGAGCCAAATGAATTCTCTCTGAACTTTCCTAAAGATGTCCTTCCATTCCGGAGCAGTGGGCAYGCTCTCTCTGTCAGACTGACTGACATGAGAATGTCCAATATATTCCATCTGACTCTTAACATTCCCACACTCTCTGAAATGCGAACATATGCCTAGTGTATGAATTCTGTGATAACATGTTGCATTCTACTGTTCTATAGTTCCTGTTTTTGTACATAGTGGGAATAACACAGCTGTTTATGGAGGGTATTGAGAGAGAGAGCGAGAGAGAAAACATTTCAGATGACAGAGGAGAGGTAAGAATTACGACAGATTAGAGGCTAGAGGCTGAGGTACGACTGCTGTGGCTTGGGGGGGGGGGGGGGGGTAATTATTTAACGTTAGAGGGGTTCCGAGATGGAGAGGGCCAGGACCAGACACTGTGGGGGAGTACCCAGGGGAGGGGGGCATGAGACGGGCCATCTGTGTGGTCACCAGGCTGGGGAGGGCTGGGAAGAGAGGTGGGGAGGCCCCATGGAGCCTTCAACACAGGCCAGGAATGGTAATGGTGTGTCACTAAGAGCATATCAAACACACATGCATCTGTGGGGAGGAGGCTTTTTGTCTCTGAGACCATGATTCATACAAAGATTGGTTGTTGTGTATTTAGTCCAGTGCTCAAAATTTTAACCTGTGCCTTGTTTTGGTGGAATATTTCAGTTGCTTTCTACATTTTGTGTAAAAAACAGGCAGACTGCTTTTTTCTATTGTTTTCTTAACCTTATTTAATTGCAGTCCTGATACTGAATGCAATGTTGCGGAGATTATTAATTGACCAACCCGGCAGAGTTGCAATCCCCCACAAAGTGACAGGTTCGACATCTAACATAAACAAATGGAGTGAGAAGGAGTGGAGAGAGAGAGTGCATTGTTACCCCCCCCCCCCATATTGCCCTCGATGCTCTGAAAAGTTTTCTCAATGGTTCTATGGAAATGAGAGATGATAACTGACCTTAACTCCCGTCACCATGTGTCGCATTCACATCCATCTGTTTATTGATTGGATAATTTGGTTTCACAATAATGCACAGTATTCGAGCAACATTGTGCTAGGCTTAGGATTGCAGGCTTTTCTAAACGTTACAACTTAATGTGATTATTATGGTAATCTGTGTCTAAATGTGAGTATGAAACGACTCTGTTGCAAGGGTATTAATCAAATAGTCTGTGATGGATTATTATGGAAAGGATAGGGCTGGGATAGGGCTAAATTGATGAATCTCAAATCAATAGTTTTGTAAATACTGGCAGCGGTTTGCACTAGTCCAGACTGATGTGTATTTGTGTACGTTCTTCTCATGTATCGATTTTGTTTATGGGATGTGTCAGACTGAACTGAGATATAATACAGTTTCCCCTGTATGGTTCCCGTTATATACTCAGATCACCATGGTGGTGTGTGGTGTGCCAATCAGACAGCTCACACTGGTTCTCAATCTCCCAGCTGCATTGCTCAGGCTCTGGAGACAAGAGAGAGCGAAGAGAAAAGAGAGAGAGAGAGAGAGAGAGAGAGAGAGAGAGAGAGAGAGAGAGAGAGAGAGAGAGAGAGAGAGGAAGGAGAGAAGAGAGAGAGAGAGAGACTGAGGAGGAGAGAGAAGGAGAGGAGAGAGAGAGAGAGAGTGATGAGAGAGTTGAGAGAGAGAGAGAGAGACTGGTGGAGAGAGAGAGAAGGAGAGGAGAGAGAGACCTGAGAGAAGGAGGGAGGAGACAGGAGAGAGAGAAGAGGAGAAGGAGACAGGAGAGGAGAGAGAGAGACTAAAGAGAGAAGGAGAGGAGAAATTAGAGACGAGAGAGTAAGAGAGAGAGAGCAAGAGAGAGGAAGAGAGTAGAACGAGAGAGAGAGAGAGAGAGAAGAGAGAGGAGAGAGGAGGGAGAGAGAGAGAGAGAAGAGAGAGAGAGGAGCAAGAGAAGAGAGCAGAGATGACTTTACCAAGAGACAGATTGGAGAGCAGAGAGAGGGGAAGCTAGAGGCATAAGACTCTTTGTTCTCATTCAGACTAACCCCCAGAGCTGTTCATTTCCCATTACCCAAAAGCCCCTCTGAGCCTAATACCCACTGCAGCACACCACAATACAGGTCAGAGGTCAATTATGATTTAAGTCTTTGTTTCCGTGTTCTTAAGCTCTGTTCAACACTGTGATGTTCTTGTGTTGGAGCGAAGTTCAATTCCCCTCGGTGTGGTTATGTGGTTCATTTAACCAACACATGTGGTGTACTAGTGGGTAAATCCTTCTCGCTCTCCTCTCACACACATACAGTGCCTTCAGAAAGTATTCACATCCCTTGACTTTTTCCACGTTTTGTCACTGGCCTACACACAATACCCCATAATGTCAAAGTGAAATTAGATTGTTTTGATTTTTACAAATTAACAAAAAATGAAAAGCTGAAATGTCAATAAGTATTCAACCCCTTCATTATGGCAAGCCTAAATAAGTTGAGTAAACATTTGCTTAACAAGTCACATAAGTTGCAGGGAATCTATGTGTRCAATAATAGTGTTTAACATGATTTTTGAATGACTACTTAATCTCTGTASCCCACACATACAATTATCTGTAAGGTCCTTCAGTCGAGCAGTG
The DNA here is from genome assembly GCF_002910315.2 of Salvelinus sp. IW2-2015. Classification (NCBI taxonomy): domain Eukaryota; kingdom Metazoa; phylum Chordata; class Actinopteri; order Salmoniformes; family Salmonidae; genus Salvelinus; species Salvelinus sp. IW2-2015. The sequence continues at coordinate 42,007,490 of NC_036854.1, forward strand.
AATTTCAAACACAGATTCAACCACAAAGACCAGGGAGCTTWTCCAATGCCACGCAAAGAAGGGCACATATTGGTAGATGGGTAAAACAAAAAAATATCCCATGGTGAAGTTATTAATTACACTTTGGATGGTATATCAAAACACACAGTCACTWCAAAGATACAGGTATCCTTCCTAACTCAGTTGTCGGAGAGGAAGGAAACCACTCAGGGATTTCAMCATGATGCCAATGGTGACTTTAAAATAGTTGCAGAGTTTAATGGCTGATTGTAGTTACTCCACATTACTAACCTACAGTGCATTCTTAAAGTATTCAGACACCTTCCCTTTTTCCACATTTTGTTACATTGCAGCCCTATTCTAAAATGGATTCAATTATATTTTTCCCCATCAATCGAAACACAATACCCCATAATGACAAAGCAAAAACAGGTTTTTAGAAATGTTTGCCAATGTATAAAAAATCAAAACAGAAATATCTTATTTACATACAGTTGAAGTCGGAAGTTTACATACACCTTAGCCAAATACATTTAAACTCAGTTTTCCCTCTCTTAGGTCAGTTAGGATCACCACTTTATTTTAAGAATGTGAAATGTCAGAATAATAGTAGAGAGAATGATTTATTTCAGTGTTTATTTCTTTCATCACATTCCCAGTGGGTCTGAAGTTTACATACACTCAATTAGTATATTGGTAGAATTGCCTTTAAATTGTTAACTTGGGTCAAAACTTTCGGGTAGCCTTCCACAACCTTCCCCACACTAAGTTGGGTGAATTTTGGCCCATTCTCCTGACAGAGCTGGTGTAACTAAGTCAGGTTTGTAGGCCTCCTTGCTCGCACACACTTGTTTCAGTTCTGCCCACACATTCTCTATTGGGATTGAGGTCAGAGCTTTGTGATGGCCACTCCAATACCTTGACTTTGTTGTCCTTAAGCCATTTTGCCACAACTTTGGAAGTATGCTTGGAGTCCATTGTCCATTTGGAAGACCCATTTGTGACCAAGCTTTACCTTCCTGACTGATGTCTTGAGATGTTGCTTCAATATATCCACATAAATTTCCTACCTCATGATGCCATCTATTTTGTGAAGTGCACCAGTCCCTCCTGTAGCGAAGCACCCCCACAACATGATGCTGCCCACCCGTGCTTCACGGTTGGGATGGTATTCTTCGGCTTGCAAGCGTCCCTTTTTCCTCCAAACATAACAATGGTCATATGGCCAAACAGTTCTATTTTTGTTTCATCAGACGGAGGACAGTTCTCCAAAAAGTGCAATCTTTGTCCCCATGTGCAGTTGCAAACCGTAGTCTGGCTTTTTTATGGTGGATTTGGAGCAGTGGCTTCTTCCTTGCTGAGCGGCCTTTCAGGTTATGTCGATATAGGACTCGTTTTACTGTGGATATAGATACTTTTGTACCTGTTTCCTCCAGCATCTTCACAAGGTCCTTTGCTGTTGTTCTGGATATTGATTTTCACTTTTCGCACCAAAGTAGTTCATCTCTAGGAGACAAAATGCGTCTCCTTCCTGAACGTATGAACAGCTGATGGTCCCATGGTGTTTTATAATTGCGAACTATTGTTTGTACAGCTAAACGTGGTACCTTCAGACGTATGAAATGGCTCCCAAGGATGAACCAGACTTGTGGAGGTCTACAATCTTAGCTGATTTTCTTTTGATTTCCCATGATGTCAAGCAAGGAGGCACTGAGTTTGAAGTAGGCCTTGAAATACATCCACAGGTGACTCAAATGAGATGTCAATTAGCCTATCCGAAGCTTCTAAAGCCATGACATCATTTTCTGGAATTTTCCAAGCTGTTCAAAGGCACAGTCAACTTAGTGTATGTAAACTTCTGACCCATTGGAATTGTGATACAGTGAATTATAAGTGAAATAATCTGTCTGTAAACAATTGTTTGTAAAAATTACTTGTGTCATGCACAAAGTAGATGTCCTAACCGACTTGCCAAAACTATAGTTTGTTAACAAGAAATTTGTGGATTGGTTGAAAAATGAGTTTTAATGACTACAACCTAAGTGTATGTAAACTTCAACTGTAAGTACTCAGACCCTTTGCTATGAGACTCGAAATTGAGCTCATGTGCACCTGTTTTCCATTGATCATCCTTGAGATGTTTCTACAACTTGATTGGAGTCCATCTGTGTAAATTCAATTGATTGGAAATTATTTGGAAAGGCACACACCTGTCTATATAAGTTCCAACAGTTGACAGTGCATGGCAGAAGCAAAAACTGAGCCATGAGGTTGAAGGAATTGTCCGTAGAGCTCGGAGACAGGATTGTGTTGGGGCCACAGATGTGGGGAAGGGTACTAAAACATTTCTGCAGCATTGAAGGTCCCCAAGAACACAGTGGCCTCCATAATTCTTAAATGGAAGAAGTTCAGATCCACCAAGACCCTTCTCGAGCTGGCCGCCCAGCCAAACTGAGCAATCGGGGGAGAAGGGCCTTCGTCAGGGAGGTGACCAGAAACCTGATGGTCACTCTGCCAGAGCTCCAGAGTTCCTTGTGATGATGTGAGAACGTTTCCAGAAGGACAACCATCTCTGCAGCACTCCACCAATCAGGCTTTATGGTGCGTGACCAGACTGTAGCCACTCCTCAGTAAAAGGCACATGACAGCCCGCTTAGAGTTTTTCAAAAAGGCACCGAAAGGACTCTGACAAGAGAAACACACTATTATTTGGTCAAATGAACCAAGATTATAACACTTTGGCCTGAATGCCAGTGTCATTGTCTGGAAGAAACCTGGTACCATCCCTACCAGTGAAGCATGGTGGTGGCAGTATCATGGTGTGGGGATAATTTTCAGTGGCAGGACTGGAGACTAGTCAGGATCGAGGGAAAGATGAATGGAGCAAGTACAGAGAGACTCCTTGAATGAAAATCTTCTCCAGAGCGGGGCGAAGGTTCACTTTCCAACAGCACAACGTCCCTAAGCACACAGCCAAGACTCTGAATGTCCTTGAGTGGYYCATCCAGAGCCTGGACTTGAACACGATCGAACATCTCTGGAGAAACCTGAAAATAGCTGTGCAGSGACACTCCACATCCAWCCTGACAGAGCWTGAGAGRATCTGCRGAGAARAATGGGAGAAACTCCCCAAATACAGGTGCGCCAAACTTAGCGTCATACCCAAGAAGACTCGAGGCTGTAATCGCTGCCCAAAACTAACAATTTAATCCATTTTGAATTCAGGCTGTAACACAACAAGTCAAGGGGTATATATACTTTCTGAAGGCACTGTAATCAAAACATCAAAACTGCTCACACAACTGCTCACAMTTTTATTTTTCTTCATCAGCACAGCAACAGCCCCCAAGACTAATGCTATCTGTGCCTGCTATCTGTCACTCAGACAGCYTAGGAAAACAAAGGGGTTTGGAAAGTGTAATTTATTCAAAGTGAATACAACAGAGCAGAATAGTATGTGAGAGAGGAGAGAGAGCTTCACGTTGACCGTTCCTCTGAGACAACCCCCCCAACCCCCTCCCCAGCAGCTGTTCCTACAGACATAAGGTGACAGTAATCAATACTGATTATTAAACTGGGAACGCCATCTCCGCATTGTGATTAATCTTCATTTGTCTGTTTATTTACAGGACCTGGCTGGCCCCGTTTAGCTGTGAGAGAGATGACTCTCCTATTATCTCTTCCCTCAAACAACAACAAAACACTGTCACTGTTAAAGATGCACACTGTTACACACTGATACTGTTAAAGATACACACTGATACACACTGATACTGTTAAAGATACACACTGATACACACTGATACTGTTAAAGATACACACTGATACACACTGTCACTGTTAAAGATACACACTGATACACACTGTCACTGTTAAAGATACACACTGATACACACTGATACACACTGTCACTGTTAAAGATACACACTGATACACACTGTCACTGTTAAAGATACACACCGATAAACACTGATACTGTTAAAGATACAAACTGATACACACTGTCACTGTTAGATAAACAATGATACACACTGCACTGAATACACACTGATACATACTGTCATTGTTAAAGATACACACTGATACACACTGCACTGTTAAAGATACACACTGATACACACTGTCACTGTTAAAGATACACTGATACACACTGTCATTGTTAAATATACACACTGATACACACTGTCACGTTAAAGATCACACTGATACACACTGTCACTTTTAAAGATACACACTGATATACACTGATACACACTGTCACTGTTAAAGATCCACACTGATACACATGTCACTGTTAAATATACACACTGATACACACAGTCACTTTTAAAGATACACACTGATACACACTGTCATTGTAAAGATACACACTGATACACACTGTCATTGTTAAATATACACACTGATATACACTGATACACACTGTCACTGTTAAAGAACACACACTGATACAAATTGTCACTGTTCAAGATACATACTGATACTTACTGTCACTGTAAAGTACACACTGTCACTGTTAAACATACACACTGATACACATAATAACTGTTAAAGATATATAGTGATATACACTGTCACTGTTAAATATACACACTGATACACACGGTCACTGTTAAAGATACACACCGATACACACGTCACTGTTAAAGAGACACACTGATACACACTGTCACTGTTAAAGATACACACTGATACACACAATAATGTTAAAGATATATAGTGATATACACTGTTACTGTTAAAGATACACACTGATACACACTGTCACTGTTAAAGATACACACCGATCACACTGTCACTATTAAAGATAACACGTTGATACACACTGATACACACTGTCACTATTAAACATACACGCTGATACACTCTGATACACACTGTCACTGTTAAAGATACACACTGATACACACTGTCACTGTTAAAGATTCACTCTGATACACACTGTCACTGTTTTTATCTACACACTGATAAACACTGTCACTGTTTAAGACACACACTGTCACTGTTAAAGATACATACTGATACACACTTTCACTGTTAAACATATCACATTGATACAAAACTGTCGCTGTTAAAGATAGCAGTCCTGGACGGCAGGGATCTCAGCCCCAGTGATGTACTGGGCTGTACGCGCTACCCTCTGTATCACCTTGG
>NC_036854.1:42015475-42019356 GCF_002910315.2 Salvelinus sp. IW2-2015
TTATGTTAAAGATACACACTTGCATACACACTGTCATTGTTAAAGATACACACTGATACACACAGTCATTGTTAAAGATACACACTGATACACACAGTCACTGTTAAAGATACACTCTGATACACACTGTCACTTTTAAAGATACACTCTGATACACACTGTCACTTTAAAGATACACTTCACTGATACCACACTGTCACTGTTAAAGATACACACTGATACACACTGTCACTTTTAAAGATACACACTGATATACCACTGATCACACACTGTCACTGTTAAAGACACACACTGAACACACTGATACAAATTGTCACTGTTCAAGATACATACTGATACATACTGTCACTGTTAAAGATACCACCTGTCACTGTTAAACATACACACTGATACACAAATAACTGTTAAAGAATATAGTGATATACACTGTCACTGTTAATAATATACACCCACTGATACACACTTTCACTATTAAAGATACACACTGATACACACAGTCACTGTTAAAGATAAAAACACCGTACACACTGTCACTGTTAAAGATACACACTGATACACACTGTCACTGTTAAAGATACACACCGATACACACTGTCACTATTAAAGATACACTTGATACACACGTTCACTTTGTTAAAGATACAACACTGATGCACACTGATTACACAACTGTCACTTTATAAGACACACTGATACACACTGTCACTTGTTAAAGAGACACACTGATACACACTGTCACTGTTTAAAGAACTCACTGATACACACTGAGGTCGGATGCCAAGCAGATGCCATACAAAGTGGTGATGCAACCAGTCGATGCTCTCAATGGTGCAGCTGTAGAACTTTTTGAGGAGCTGAGGGCCCATGACAAATCTTTTCAGCCTCCTGAGGGTGGAAGAGGAGTTGTCGTGCCCTCTTCACGACTGTGTTGGTGTGTTTGGACCGTGGTCCTTAGTGAGATGGACACCGAGGAACAGAAGATCTCTACCCGCTCCACTACAGCCCTGTCGATGTTAATGTTGGCATGCTCGGTCCTCCGTTTCCTGTTGTCCACAATCAGCTCGTTTGTCTTGATGACGTCGAAGTAGAGGTTGTTGTCTTGGCAGCGCAGTGCCAGGTCTCTGAACTCCTCCCWATAGGCTCTTTCTATAGGTGGTCTCATCATTGTTGGTGATCAGGCCTACCACTGTTGTGTCGTCAGCAAACTTAATGATGGTGTTTGAATAAGGCGTGGCAACGCAGTCRTGGGTGAACAAGGGATTACAGGAGGGGACTAAGCACGCACCCTTTGAGGGGTAAGTGTGTTGAGGGTCAGCGTGGCGGAAGTGTTGTTGCCTAACCTAACCWCCTGGGGGCTCACCATCAGGAAGTCCAGGATCCAGGTGCAAAGAGAGGTGTTCAGTCCCAGGGTCCTTAGCTTAGTGATGAGTTTGGAGTGCACTATGGTGTTGAACGCTGAGCTGTAGTCAATGAACAGCGTTCTCATGATGGTTTACCTTACCAGGAAATATGACTCAAATGTATCTCTGATTCCAGATCAGTGCCTTCAAAAACATTATGTTTTCTGATAGTGTTCTGAGGTGGGAAATGCTAGATGATTGCCTTTAAAACTGGGACATACACTACATGACCAAAAGTATGTGGACACCTGCTAGTCGAACATCTCATTCCAAAATCATGGGCATCAATATTGASCTGGTCTCCCCTTTGCTGCTATAACAGCCTCCAATCTTCTGGGAAGGCTTTCTACTAGATGTTTTAACATTTCTGCAGGGACTTGCTTCCATTCAGCCACAAGAGCATTAGTGAGATCGGGCACCAATGTTGGGCAATTAGNTGTAGTCAATGAACAGCGTTCTCATGATGGTTTACCTTACCAGGAAATATGACTCAAATGTATCTCTGATTCCAGATCAGTGCCTTCAAAAACATTATGTTTTCTGATAGTGTTCTGAGGTGGGAAATGCTAGATGATTGCCTTTAAAACTGGGACATACACTACATGACCAAAAGTATGTGGACACCTGCTAGTCGAACATCTCATTCCAAAATCATGGGCATCAATATTGASCTGGTCTCCCCTTTGCTGCTATAACAGCCTCCAATCTTCTGGGAAGGCTTTCTACTAGATGTTTTAACATTTCTGCAGGGACTTGCTTCCATTCAGCCACAAGAGCATTAGTGAGATCGGGCACCAATGTTGGGCAATTAGRCCTGTCTCGCAGTCGGTGTTCCAATTCATCCCAAAGGTGTTCGATGGGGTTGACGTCAGGGCTCTGTGCAGGGAAGTCAAGTTCTTCCACATTGATCTCGACAAACCATTTCTGTTTGGACCTCGCTTTGTGCACGGGAACATTGTCATGCTGAAACAGGAAAGGGCCTTCCCCAAACTGTTGCCACAAAGTTGGAAGCACAGAACTGTCTAGAATGTCTTTGTGTGCTGTAGCGTTAAGATTTCCCTTCACTGGAACTAAGGGGCCTAGCCCGAACCATGAAAAACTACCCCAGACCATTAATCCTCCTCCACCAAACATTACAGTMGCCTCTATGCATTGGGGCAGGTAGCATCCTCCTGGCATCCGCCAAACCCAGATTAGTCCATCGGACTGCCAGATGGTAAAGCGTCATTCATCACTCCAGAGAACGAGCTTCCACTGCTCCAGAGTCCAATGGTGGCGAGYTTTACACCGCTCCAGCCGACGCTTGCATTGCGCATGGTGATTTTAGGCTTGTGTGCGGCTGCTCGGCCATGGAAACACACTTCATGAAGCTCCCGACAAACAGTTATTGTGCTGACGTTGCTTCCAGAGACAGTTTGGAAGTCGGTAGTGAGAGTTGCACTATTGCGATTTTTATGTGGTTCAGCACTCCGCAGTCCCGTTCTTTGAGCTTGTGTGGCCTACCACTTCGCGGCTGAGCCGTTGTTGCTCCTAGACGTTTCCACTTCACAATAACAGCACTTACAGTTGAGCGGGGCAGCTCTAGCAGGGCATAAATCTGACGAACTGACTTGTTGGAAAGGTGGCATCCTATGACAGTGCCATGTTGAGCTCTTCAGTAAGGCCATTCTACTGCCAATGTTTGTCTATGGAGATTGCATGTCTGTGTGCTCGATTTTATACACCTGYCAGCAAYGGGTGTAGTTGAAATAGCTGAATCCACTAATTTGAAGGGGTGTCCACATACTTTTGTATACAGTATATAGTGTATGTATGGGAGAGAGGGGAAACAAAAAACAGAGTGATAGTGTGTCATATCATTCTGCTTCTCTCTCTCTCTTTCTGTGTTAATCATCTGCCCTCAATGGACACATGGAAATTCATTTTTCAAGTGGCACAAATGTGTCTGACAATGGCTTTTCCGTACAATGAAAAATATTTATTTTGTTATTGTTTTTTAACAAACAATCTTGGATGCTTGATAGATATTCATCATACCGGAAACTTGATGAACAACTGCGAAATAAGTAATTGATCATTTGAAAAGTATTCAATTTATCTTATGATAGAGTAATATCCCTGCCTATGGCAGCTATGAGCAGGCTAAAAGACAAACAATTGATTTGCAAATGTATATAAAAAAAATKATATCACATTTACATAAGTATTCAGACCCTTTACTGAGTACTTTGTTGAAGCACCTTTTGCAGCGATTACAGCCTCAAGTCTTTTTGGGTATGACGCTACAAGCTTGGCACACTTGTATTTGGGGAGTATCTTCCATTCTTCTCTCCGRATCCTCTCAAACTCTCTCAGATTGGAAGGGGAGCATCGCTGCAGAGCTATTTTCAGGTCTCTCGAGAGATGTTTGATCGGGTTCAAGTCCAGGCTCTGGCTGGGCCACTCAAGGACATACAGAGAGTTGTCCCGAAGCCCCTCCTG
>NC_036854.1:42019381-42027814 GCF_002910315.2 Salvelinus sp. IW2-2015
TGCATCGTATTGGCTGTGTATGCTGCCACCACCATGGTTCACCGTAGGGATGGTGCTAGTTTTCCTCCAGACGTGACTCTTGGCATTCAGGCCAAAGAGTTCAATGTTGGTTTCATCAGACCAGAGAATCTTGTTTCTCATGGTCTGAGAGTCTTTAGGTGACTTTTGGCAAACTCCAAACGGGCTGTCATGTGCATTTTACTGAGGAGTGGCTTCCTCGTGGCCACTCAACCATAAAGGCCTGATTAGTTGAGTGCTGCAGAGATGGTTGTCCTTCTGGAAGGTTCTCCCATCTCCACAGAGGAACTCTGGAGCTCTGTCAGAGTGACCATCGGGTTCTTGGTCACCTCCATGACCAAGGCCCTTCTCCCCAATTGCTCAGTTTACTGGGTGGTCAGCCCTGGAAGAGTCTTGGTGGTTCCGAACTTCTTCCATTTAAGATTGACGGAGGCCACTGCAAAAATGTTTTGGTACTCTTCCCCAGATCTGTGCCTCGACACAATCCTGTCTCTGAGCTCTATGGAATTCCTTCGACCTCATGGTTTGGTTTTTGCTCTGACCTGCACTGTCAACTGTGGGACCTTACATAGACAGGTGTGTGCTTTTCCAAATCAAGTCGAATCAATTGAATTTACCACAGGTGGACTCCAATAAAGTTGTAGAAACATCTAAGGGAGGAGCTCAATTTCGAGTTTCATAGCAAAGGTCTGAATACTTATGCAAATAAGGTATTTTGGTTTTTTATTTAATGCATTTGCTAACATATCTAAACACCTGTTTTTGCTTCGTCATTATGAGGTATTGTGTGTAGATTGATGAGGAAAATGTTTATTTTTAGCAATTTTTTGAATAAGGTTGTAACGTAACATTTTGAAAAAGTCAAAGGGGTCTGAATACTTTCTGAATGCACTGTATGCTTCCGAAATGGTACAATATTTTCTTTAATGTTCACTAATTTTGACCAGAGCCCATTAGGAATAGGGTGCTATTTCAGATGCAGCCATTCAGGAGGATAAGAAAGGGCTAATGGAACTAGCAAGGCAAAGTAGAGCAGTTAGTCTGGGCAGCGTCAGAGTGCTGACATGGTGGGGGTCGAAGCAGAGCCATATTACTGACTGATTCTGTTTTGATGAGACAGTTACATACATTCAATTAGGGAATTACACCAGCCTTCACCAAGGATCTTAAGAATATGAATCAAATAAGAACATGATAAAGAGTCCCAGTGTCCTCTATGGTAAGACATTGTGAATGAGTTCAGCGTAATGGGGGTTATACATTTAAAAGGAAGCGCACAGGGGGGGGGGGGGGGATAGAGACGGAGAGCGAAAGGGTCCTTATTAGGTTAATGTTTGACGGATTCGTTTATTAGGTTTCACCTTAGTGTAATTTGGTATTAAATTGGATGACAATTCATTAGGTGAGTGTGATGTCTGCTGGTTCTCCAGTGTTCAGGCTCAGTCTGCTGAATTACAGCTGCAGTGAGGGGCCCTGACCCCTGGGTAGGGCTGTAGTCAGGGGCCCCTGGTGCTAATGGAAGTGTGGAGAGCTTGAGGAGGAAGAGACGGGAGAAAGTTGTCACACTGTAGTTAGCATTAGGCCCAGACCACTCTAAACTTGGACCAAAGAGCAATATGGGGGAGTGGTGAAAATCAGGCAAATCTTCTTTAAGGCGGAAATTGAGCGAGAAAATGAGTAGAATGCATGCCTAATACATTGTTTTCATTGTAGGTAGTATGCTAGTATGGATGTTGGAGCAGAACCATAATCAGTTCACCTCACCTGTGTGGGAATGATACTTGCATAGTGTAATGTTGTTATGTTATTGTCATTGGTGGTGAATATGATATTATTACATGTTTACAGCATGAAAGCAGTGGAACGGTGCAGACTGTCTCACATTAGAGGAACTGCTGAGCTTTATTAGTGCTGCATGGCCCGGCCCAAAACTCCCCTTGGCTCCAGGGCATGCTGCATGTGAAAGTGGTTTGGTATTTAGAAACAGGTTCTTTGGCACATACAGTATCGCCCCTAGACGTCCAGCATTTCGTTCCAGGCCAAGTGTGGGGAACATAGGTCTGTCATAGGCTCTGTCCCAAATGGGACCCTATTTCCTTTTTTAAACATTACAAATGTTTTTTTATTTATTTTAAAACATACAATCCGAGTGAAGCCGCTCAACATTTACATGACATTCAGTCATCTGGCAGATACTCCCATCCAGAGCGACCCACAGGAGAAACCAGGGCCAAGTGCCTCGCCCAAGGGCACGTCGACAGATCTCCCGCCAGTCAAATCGGGGACCCGAACCAGCTAAACCCATTTGGCCCTGGTCAAAAGTAATGCACAATAACGGGAAAAGGGTGCCATTTGGGACGCACATAGAGTCCACTGAGACTCTGGTTGGCAGCCCCAGCTCCACACTGAATAACTGCCTTTCTAGTGTCTACACTGACTGACATTTAAAATATCTGCTAATAGATTTTAACCAAAGCGCAATGTTTTTATTTCACGCTGTCAATCTGTGGATATAATTAATCCATGCACGGCACAAATAACTCTTGTCTTTTTACTGTCACGGAACATTATTGTTTTTACCATGTTTTTAATATACAGTTGAAGTCGGAAGTTTACAAACACTTAGGTTGGAGTCATTAAAACTCGGTTTTCAACCACTCCACAAATTTCTTGTTAACAAAACTATGGTTTTGGCAAGTCGGTTAGGACGTCTACTTTGTGCATGACACAAGTAATGTTTCCAACAGTTGTTTACAGACAGATTATTCCACTTATACTGTAATTCACTGTATCACAATCAGAAGTTACATACACTAAGTTGACTGTGCCTTTAAACAGGTTGGAAAATTCCAGAAAAGGATGTCATGGCTTTAGAAACTTCTGATAGGCTAATAGACCTAATTTGAGTCAATTGGAGGTGTACCTGTGGGATGTATTTCAAGGCCTACCTTCAAACTCAGTGCCTCTTTGCTTGACATCATGGGAAAATCAAATGAAATCAGCCAAGGCCACAGAAAAAACAATTGTAGACTTCCACAAGTCTGGTTCATCCTTGGGAGCAATTTCCAAACGCTTGAAGGTACCACGTTCAGCTGTACAAACAATAGTATGCAAGTATAAACACCATGGGACCACACAGCTGTCATACCGCTCAGGAAGGAGACGCGTTCTGTCTCCTAGAGATGAAGGCACTTGGGGCGAAAAGTGCAAATCAATCCAGAACAACAACAAAGGACCTTGTGAAGATGCTGGAGGAAACAGGTACAAAAGTATCTATATCCAGAGTAAAATGAGTCCTATATCGACATAACCTGAACGCCGCTCAGCAAGGAAGAAGCCACTGCTCCAAAACCGCTCAAAAAAGCCAGACTACGGTTTGCAACTGCACATGGGGACAAAGATTGTACTTTTTGGAGAAATGTTCTCTGGTCTGATGAAACAGATTATTAACTGTTTGGCCATAATGACCATTGTTATGTTCGGAGGAAAAAGGGGGATGCTTGCAAGCTGAAGAATACCCTCCCAACCGTGAAGCACGGGGGGTGGCAGCATCATGTTATGGGTGTGCTTTGCTGCAGGAGGGACTGGTGCACTTCACAAAATAGATGGCATCATGAGGTAGGAATATTATGTGGATATATTGAAGCAACATCTCAAGACATCAGTCAGGAAGTTCAAGCTTTGGTCACCAAATGGGTCTTCCAAATGAACAATGACCCCAAGCATACTTCCAAAGTTGTGGCAAAATGGCTTAAGGACAACAAAGTCAAGGTATTGGAGTGGCCATCACAAAGCCCTGACCTCAATCCTATAGAAAAATTGTTGGCAGAAATGAAAAAAGCGTGTACGAGCAAGGAGGCCTACAAACCTGACTCAGTTACACCAGCTCTGTCAGGAGGAAAGGGCCAAAATTCACCCAACTTATTGTGGGAAGCTTGTGGAAGGCTACCCGAAACATTTGATCCAAGTTAAACAATTTAAAGGCAATGCTACTAAATACTAATTGAGTGTATGTAAACTTCTTGACCCACTGGGAATGTGATGAAAGAAGTAAAAGCTGAAATAAATAATTCTCTCTACTTAATCCTCTCTCTTTCTGTCATGTGCATTTTACTGAGGAGTGGCTTCCGTCTGGCCACTCAACCATAAAGGCCTGATTAGTTGAGTGCTGCAGAGATGGTTGTCCTTCTGGAAGGTTCTCCCATCTCCACAGAGGAACTCTGGAGCTCTGTCAGAGTGACCATCGGGTTCTTGGTCACCTCCATGACCAAGGCCCTTCTCCCCCAATTGCTCAGTTTACTGGGTGGTCAGCCCTGGGAAGAGTCTTGGTGGTTCCGAACTTCTTCCATTTAAGATTGACGGAGGCCACTGCAAAAATGTTTTGGTACTCTTCCCCAGATCTGTGCCTCGACACAATCCTGTCTCTGAGCTCTATGGATTCCTTCGACCTCATGGTTTGGTTTTTSCTCTGACMTGCACTGTCAACTGTGGGACCTTACATAGACAGGTGTGTGCTTTTCCAAATCAWGTCGAATCAATTGAATTTACCACAGGTGGACTCCAATAAAGTTGTAGAAACWTCTAAGGGAGGAGCTCAATTTCGAGTTTCATAGCAAAGGGTCTGAATACTTATGCAAATAAGGTATTTTGGTTTTTTATTTAATGCATTTGCTAACATATCTAAACACCTGTTTTTGCTTCGTCATTATGAGGTATTGTGTGTAGATTGATGAGGAAAATGTTTTATTTTAGCAATTTTTGAATAAGGTTGTAAYGTAACATTTTGAAAAAGTCAARGGGTCTGAATACTTTCTGAATGCACTGTATGCKTCCGAAATGGTACAATATTTYCTTTAATGTTCACTAATTTTGACCAGAGCCCATTAGGAATAGGGTGCTATTTCAGATGCAGCCATTCAGGAGGATAAGAAAGGGCTAATGGAACTAGCARGGCAAAGTAGAGCAGTTAGTCTGGGCAGCGTCAGAGTGCTGACRTGGTGGGGGTCGAAGCAGAGCCATATTACTGACTGATTCTGTTTTGATGAGACAGTTACATACATTCAATTAGGGAATTACACCAGCCTTCACCAAGGATCTTAAGAATATGAATCAAATAAGAACATGATAAAGAGTCCCAGTGTCCTCTATGGTAAGACATTGTGAATGAGTTCAGCGTAATGGGGGTTATACATTTAAAAGGAAGCGCACCACCTGGCTAGTTCGAACATCTCATTCCAAAATCATGGGCATCAATATTGAGCTGGTCTCCCCTTTGCTGCCTATAACAGCCTCCAATCTTCTGGGAAGGCTTTCTACTAGATGTTTTAACATTTCTGCAGGGACTTGCCTCCATTCAGCCACAAGAGCATTAGTGAGATCGGGCACCAATGTTGGGCAATTAGCCTGTCTCGCAGTCGGTGTTCCAATTCATCCCAAAGGTGTTCGATGGGGTTGACGTCAGGGCTCTGTGCAGGGAATCAAGTTTCTCCACATTGATCTCGACAAACCATTTCTGTTTTGGACCTCGCTTTGTGCACGGGAACATTGTCATGCTGAAACAGGAAAGGGCCTTCCCCAAACTGTTGCCACAAAGTTGGAAGCACAGAACTGTCTAGAAATGTCTTTGTGTGCTGTAGCGTTAAGATATTCCCTTCACTGGAACTAAGGGGCCTAGCCCGAACCATGAAAAAACTACCCCAGACCATTAATCCTCCTCCACCAAAACATTACAGTAGGCCTCTATGCATTGGGGCAGGTAGCATCCTCCTGGCATCCGCCAAACCCAGATTAGTCCATCGGACTGCCAGATGGTAAAGCGTCATTCATCACTCCAGAGAACGAGCTTCCACTGCTCCAGAGTCCAATGGTGGCGAGCTTTACACCGCTCCAGCCGACGCTTGCATTGCGCATGGTGATTTTAGGCTTGTGTGTCGGCTGCTCGGCCATGGAAACACACTTCATGAAGCTCCCGACAAACAGTTATTGTGCTGACGTTGCTTCCAGAGACAGTTTGGAAGTCGGTAGTGAGAGTTGCACTATTGCGATTTTTATGCGGTTCAGCACTCCGCAGTCCCGTTCTTTGAGCTTGTGTGGCCTACCACTTCGCGGCTGAGCCGTTGTTGCTCCTAGACGTTCCACTTCACAATAACAGCACTTACAGTTGAGCGGGGCAGCTCTAGCAGGGCATAAATCTGACGAAACTCTTGTGGAAAGGTGGCATCCTATGACAGTGCCATGTTGAGCTCTTCAGTAAGGCCATTCTACTGCCAATGTTTGTCTATGGAGATTGCATGTCTGTGTGCTCGATTTTATACAAACCTGCAGCAAGTGTAGTTGAAATAGCTGAACCACTAATTTGAAGGGGTGTCCACATATTTTTTATACAGTATATAGTGTATGTATGGAGAGAGGGGAAAACAAAAAACAGAGTGATAGTGTGTCATATCATTCTGCTTCTCTCTCTCTCTTTTCTGTGTTAATCATCTGCCCTCAATGGACACATGGAAATTCATTTTTCAAGTGCACAAATGTGTCTGACAATGGCTTTTTTCCGTATGAAAAAATATTTATTTTGTTATTGTTTTTTAACAAACAACTCTGGATGCTTGATAGATATTCATCATACCGGAAACTTGATGAAACAACTGCGAAATAAGTAATTGATCATTTGAAAAGTATTCAATTTATCTTATGATAGAGTAATATCCCTGCCTATGGCAGCTATGAGCAGGCTAAAAGACAAACAATGATTTGCAAATGTATATAAAAAAAATTATATCACATTTACATAAGTATTCAGACCCTTTACTGAGTACTTTGTTGAAGCACCTTTTGCAGCGATTACAGCCTCAAGTCTTTTTGGTATGACGCTACAAGCTTGGCACACTTGTATTTGGGGAGTATCTTCCATTCTTCTCTCCGAGATCCTCTCAAACTCTCTCAGATTGGAAGGGGAGCATCGCTGCAGAGCTTATTCAGGTCTCTCGAGAGATGTTTGATCGGGTTCAAGTCCAGGCTCTGGCTGGGCCACTCAAGGACATACAGAGAGTTGTCCCGAAGCCCCTCCTGATCGTATTGGCTGTGTATGCTGCCACCACCATGGTTCACCGTAGGGATGGTGCTAGTTTTCCTCCAGACGTGACTCTTGGCATTCAGGCCAAAGAGTTCAATGTTGGTTTCATCAGACCAGAGAATCTTGTTCTCATGGTCTAGAGTCTTTAGGTGACTTTTGGCAAACTCCAAACGGCTGTCATGTGCATTTTACTGAGGAGTGGCTTCCGTCTGGCCACTCAACCATAAAGGCCTGATTAGTTGAGTGCTGCAGAGATGGTTGTCCTTCTGGAAGGTTCTCCCATCTCCACAGAGGAACTCTGGAGCTCTGTTAGATGACCATCGGGTTCTTGGTCACCTCCATGACCAAGGCCCTTCTCCCCCAATTGCTCAGTTTACTGGGTGGTCAGCCCTGGGAAGAGTCTTGGTGGTTCCGAACTTCTTCCATTTAAGATTGACGGAGGCCACTGCAAAAATGTTTTTGGTACTCTTCCCCAGATCTGTGCCTCGACACAATCCTGTCTCTGAGCTCTATGGATTCCTTCGACCTCATGGTTTGGTTTTTTCTCTGACCTGCACTGTCAACTGTGGGACCTTACATAGACAGGTGTGTGCTTTTCCAAATCAAGTCGAATCAATTGAATTTACCACAGGTGGACTCCAATAAAGTTGTAGAAACATCTAAGGGAGGAGCTCAATTTCGAGTTTCATAGCAAAGGGTCTGAATACTTATGCAAATAAGGTATTTTGGTTTTTTATTAATTGCATTTGCTAACATATCTAAACACCTGTTTTTGCTTCGTCATTATGAGGTATTGTGTGTAGATTGATGAGGAAAATGTTTTATTTTAGCAATTTTTGAATAAGGTTGTAACGTAACATTTTGAAAAAGTCAAAGGTCTGAAAACTTTCTGAATGCACTGTATGCTTCCGAAATGGTACAATATTTTCTTTAATGTTCACTAATTTTGACCAGAGCCCATTAGGAATAGGGTGCTATTTCAGATGCAGCCATTCAGGAGGATAAGAAAGGGCTAATGGAACTAGCAGGCAAAGTAGAGCAGTTAGTCTGGGCAGCGTCAGAGTGCTGACATGGTGGGGGTCGAAGCAGAGCCATATTACTGACTGATTCTGTTTTGATGAGACAGTTACATACATTCAATTAGGGAATTACACCAGCCTTCACCAAGGATCTTAAAAATATGAATCAAAATAAGAACATGATAAAGAGTCCCAGTGTCCTCTATGGTAAGACATTGTGAATGAGTTCAGCGTAATGGGGGTTATACATTTAAAAGGAAGCGCACAGGGGGGGGGGGATAGAGACGGAGAGCGAAAGGGTCCTTATTAGGTTAATGTTTGACA
>NC_036854.1:42027839-42088559 GCF_002910315.2 Salvelinus sp. IW2-2015
GATTCGTTTATTAGGTTTCACCTTAGTGTAATTTGGTATTAAATTGGATGACAATTCATTAGGTGAGTGTGATGTCTGCTGGTTCTCCAGTGTTCAGGCTCAGTCTGCTGAATTACAGCTGCAGTGAGGGGCCCTGACCCCTGGGTAGGGCTGTAGTCAGGGGCCCCTGGTGCTAATGGAAGTGGAGAGCTTGAGGAGGAAGAGACGGGAGAAAGYTGTCACACTGTAGTTAGCATTAGGCCCAGACCACTCTAAACTTGGACCAAAGAGCAATATGGGGGGAGTGGTGAAAATCAGGCAAATCTTCTTTAAGGCGGAAATTGAGCGAGAAAATKAGTTAGAATGCATGCCTAATACATTGTTTCATTGTAGGTAGTATGCTAGTATGGATGTTGGAGCAGAACCATAATCAGTTCACCTCACCTGTGTGGGAATGATACTTGCATAGTGTAATGTTGTTATGTTATTGTCATTGGTGGTGAATATGATATTATTACATGTTTACAGCATGAAAGCAGTGGAACGGTGCAGACTGTCTCACATTAGAGGAACTGCTGAGCTTTATTAGTGCTGCATGGCCCGGCCCAAAACTCCCCTTGGCTCCAGGGCATGCTGCATGTGAAAGTGGTTTGGTATTTAGAAACAGGTTCTTTGGCACATACAGTATCGCCCCTAGACGTCCAGCATTTCGTTCCAGGCCAAGTGTGGGGAACATAGGTCTGTCATAGGCTCTGTCCCAAATGGGACCCTATTTCCTTTTTTAAACATTACAAATGTTTTTTTATTTATTTTAAAACATACAATCTACCCCGAGTGAAGCCGCTCAACATTTACATGACATTCAGTCAT
The DNA here is from genome assembly GCF_002910315.2 of Salvelinus sp. IW2-2015. Classification (NCBI taxonomy): domain Eukaryota; kingdom Metazoa; phylum Chordata; class Actinopteri; order Salmoniformes; family Salmonidae; genus Salvelinus; species Salvelinus sp. IW2-2015. The sequence goes on from NC_036854.1 coordinate 42,028,689, forward strand.
CTGGCAGATACTCCCATCCAGAGCGACCCACAGGAGMAACCAGGGCCAAGTGCCTCGCCCAAGGGCACGTYGACAGATCTCCCGCCAAGTCAAATCGGGGACCCGAACCAGCTAACCCATTTGGCCCTGGTCRAAAGTRATGCACAATAACGGGAAAAGGGTGCCATTTGGGACGCACATAGAGTCCACTGAGACTCTGGTTGGCAGCCCCAGCTCCACACTGAATAACTGCCTTTCTAGTGTCTACACTGACTGACATTTAWAAATATCTGCTAATAGATTTCAACCAAAGCACAATGTTTTTATTTCACGCTGTCAATCTGTGGATATAATTTAATCCATGCACGGCACAAATAACTCTTGTCTTTTTACTGTCACGGAACATTATTGTTTTTACCATGTTTTAAATATACAGTTGAAGTCGGAAGTTTACAAACACTTAGGTTGGAGTCATTAAAACTCGGTTTTCAACCACTCCACAAATTTCTTGTTAACAAACTATGGTTTTGGCAAGTCGGTTAGGACATCTACTTTGTGCATGACACAAGTCATGTTTCCAACAGTTGTTTACAGACAGATTATTCCACTTATACTGTAATTCACTGTATCACAATCAGAAGTTTACATACACTAAGTTGACTGTGCCTTTAAACAGCTTGGAAAATTCCAGAAAAGGATGTCATGGCTTTAGAAACTTCTGATAGGCTAATAGACCTAATTTGAGTCAATTGGAGGTGTACCTGTGGATGTATTTCAAGGCCTACCTTCAAACTCAGTGCCTCTTTGCTTGACATCATGGGAAAATCAAATGAAATCAGCCAAGACCTCAGAATTGTAGACTTCCACAAGTCTGGTTCATCCTTGGGAGCAATTTCCAAACGCTTGAAGGTACCACGTTCAGCTGTACAAACAATAGTATGCAAGTATAAACACCATGGGACCACACAGCTGTCATACCGCTCAGGAAGGAGACGCGTTCTGTCTCCTAGAGATGAAGGCACTTTGGTGCGAAAAGTGCAAATCAATCCCAGAACAACAACAAAGGACCTTGTGAAGATGCTGGAGGAAACAGGTACAAAAGTATCTATATCCAGAGTAAAATGAGTCCTATATCGACATAACCTGAACGCCGCTCAGCAAGGAAGAAGCCACTGCTCCAAAACCGCTCAAAAAAGCCAGACTACGGTTTGCAACTGCACATGGGGACAAAGATTGTACTTTTTGGAGAAATGTTCTCTGGTCTGATGAAACAGATATATAACTGTTTGGCCATAATGACCATTGTTATGTTCGGAGGAAAAAGGGGGATGCTTGCAAGCTGAAGAATACCCTCCCAACCGTGAAGCACGGGGGTGGCAGCATCATGTTATGGGTGTGCTTTGCTGCAGGAGGGACTGGTGCACTTCACAAAATAGATGGCATCATGAGGTAGGAATATTATGTGGATATATTGAAGCAACATCTCAAGACATCAGTCAGGAAGTTCAAGCTTGGTCACAAATGGGTCTTCCAAATGAACAATGACCCCAAGCATAYTTCCAAAGTTGTGGCAAAATGGCTTAAGGACAACAAAGTCAAGGTATTGGAGTGGCCATCACAAAGCCCTGACCTCAATCCTATAGAAAATTTGTTGGCAGAACTGAAAAAGCGTGTACGAGCAAGGAGGCCTACAAACCTGACTCAGTTACACCAGCTCTGTCAGGAGGAAAGGGCCAAAATTCACCCAACTTMTTGTGGGAAGCTTGTGGAAGGCTACCCGAAACATTTGACCCAAGTTAAACAATTTAAAGGCAATGCTACTAAATACTAATTGAGTGTATGTAAACTTCTGACCCACTGGGAATGTGATGAAAGAAGTAAAAGCTGAAATAAATAATTCTCTCTACTATTATTCTGACAATTCACATTCTTAAAATAAAGTGATCCTAACTGACATAAAACAGGGAATGTTTTACTAGGATTAAATGTCAGKAATTCTGAAAAACTGAGTTAAATGTATTTGGCTAAGGTATATGTAMACTTCTGACTTCAACTGTATATCTATATACAGTATATATATATTTGTCACCTCATGTCAAGAACAAATGTCACTATTGGGTTGATAGAATCCAAATGTTTCAGTGATGAAGTATATTTGTCTCTTTTTATGCAGCAGGGGACATATTGAAATCAATAAACATAGAAATGTTGATTCTAAAAGATTAGGCGCGGCACACTGTGAAACTGCAGTGGAACACAATTCTACCTGTTTTTGATCTTCTATGTTATTTTTATGYTAATGCTATGTGATTTATTGATGGGGTGGAATCTCTTAGGTAGGATCATCAACATAAAGCCCCTCGTACATTGTGAAAAAAAAWGTTGGATCAAAAAACCTTTTAGCTACACAATTCTACACAATTYTCCTGTCATTTTCAACTTGGATGGCAGATATCTATCTGCATATGTTACAGTTTCCACAAAATCTAATTRTATGAAGCAGAGCCAGACACCCAAAGAGAGATACTGTATGTGTCACACCGCATCCTGCGGGTGTGTAGAAATWCAAAGCCAGGTTAAATTTAGAGTGATAAGCGGATGTGTGCCCTGTCACTCAACCTGATATTCTCCATTACTTCACAATRCACTTTCCATCAGCAGACAGAGAGACTGGAAAGACAGACAGACACATCAGGAGGGAGGATTTGCCTGGAAACGGGCTGAGCGCGTACTATTTCCACCTTCATTCCACCACAGGATTGTTGGGKATTAGTGACCGGTGATGGGATGTAATGTGTCCGATCCGGGCCTCAGGCTGCACTCCCCTGAAGCTGTGATGAGCACAGTATCCATGAGAAAACCTACAGCAGAGAGAGAAGAGAGCAAGAGAGAGACGGAGARATCGAGAGAGAGAGAGCTTGACAGAACAAGATCGGGAGAGAGAGACTGTAAAGACTGCAGGGGGAAACTTTTCTGCCACCGCTGATGCTGAGCTTTACTTTGTCCGGACAAAGAGGCGTGGAGGACTTAGGGCTAGCTGCTGAGCATTCTGCTGCTGCTGAGTTCTGGGTCTGTTTCAGCACAGCACCATCAAACTGCCACAGAGAGAGACAGGCAGAGAGATTAGGGAGATGGGTTTTGGAAACTGCTGGGGGGTTATCCAAACGGTGGGAGTTAAGGGGAAACAGTAAGCAGTATGGCTTATCAAGAGGAGAAGATTAATCAAGCCYTGAAAACAGTCTTCTAAGGGAGGGAAGACTGAGTAAAGCCTTGTTGTAGAGAGAGACAGTTCCCCTCTGTGGACCACTGTGTGGATGGAGAAGTGATGGAAATGGAGTTGGGAATGGGAACAAGGCCAGGAATGATTGGCAGGTTCTGACTGATGAAGTAAATAACCAAGGCAGTAGCTATGTCTTAAATGTTACCCTATTCCCTGTGTAGTGCAGCACTTAATAGTGCACTTCATAGGGACCATGGTGCTGTTTGGAACGAAACCAGGGTCTAGTTTAAACTAGCCACACCTAAAGAAACCCTCCAGCTTCATGAWTTACCCAAAGGTTCTTCAAGTGGGAGGTATTGCATGGGCTCCGCTGCCAGATCTCAAAATATACTGAACAAAAACATATATAGCAACATGCAAAGTGTTGGTACCATGTTCCATGAGCTGTAATAAAAGATGTMAAAAAWKTTCCAGATGCACAAAAAGCTAATTTCTCAAAAAATCTGTACACAAATTTGTTTACCTCCCTGTTARTGAGCATTTCTACTTGCCAAGATAATCCATCCACCTGACAGGTGTGGCATATCAAGAAGATGATTAAACATCATCATCATCATTACACAGGTGCACCTTGTGCTAGGTACAATGAAAGGCCACTCTAAAATGTGCAGTTTTGTCACACAACATAATGCCAAAGATGTCTAAGCAATTAGCATTTGACTGCAGGAATGTCCACAAGAGCTGTTGCCAGATAATTGAATGTGCATTTCTTTACCATAAGCTGCCTCCAACATCGTTTTAGAGAATTTGTCAGTACGTCCAACCGGCCTCACAACCACAGACCACATGTAACCACGTCAACCCATGGCCTCCACATCCAGCTCCTTCACCTGTGGGATCGTTTGAGACCAGCCACCCGAACAGCGGATGAGACTGAGGAATATTTCTGTCTGTAATAAAGCCCTTTTGTGGTGAAAAACTMATTCTGATTGGGTGGGCCTGGCTCCCAAGTGGGTGGGCCTATCCCCTCCCAGGCCCATCCATGGGGGACTAATTCATTTATTTCAATTGACTGATTTCCTTACATGAACTGTAACTCAGTAAAATTGTTGAAATTGATGCATGTTGCATTTAKATTTTTGTTCAGTATATATAAAAAATGTAATCAAAATTCGACTTTATTTTATGAATATTACTAACAACAACATACAGTATTAAGGGCCCGATTCCAATTTTGGAAATCACGCTTTTCTTATGCACACCTTTCCTACACACTTCTCAGTAGTTGGTATTCAGACTTACCTTATGAAGGTGCGTAAAGGGCTATGCAGGCATGGTTCCCTTGTGCCCGCTGAATAAATATAATTCAACTGCTTAAACCCTCCCACTTGCTAGCCAATATATTTTCTCGTTTAGTTTTCATTCAATAGTCTTTTCAGTACATTTATCTTAAGCCATCCCTTTAAATASGGTGTACCTTTAATTAGAATTTAGTCGACAGACTCAATAGAATACATAGAGAGAACGGGTTCAGAATATTAGGGATCAATGAAAGAAAGCCATTTAAATATATGCATATTCATCTCCGTTTCAGCAACAGTCGAAAGGTTYAAATATACTCTGATCTTGTACATTATTTAGGGTGTGGTAAGTATTTATGAAACAGGTTTGAAGAGCMTTTGCGCAGGAAAAMGGTGGTTTGATTCATTCTGAAAATGGCTAAATTCAGTTATTTAACCCATGGTTATGTTGGAAGATTAGTGCACATAGAATTATAATCGGGAGAATAGTGTACACTGGTAGGCTATACTCTGGTCTATTGCCTGCACTAACCATGGAACTGTGATGACACAGCCAAGTATTGCGTCAGATTTAAATGGTTGGTCTGCGCTCTGCTCCATAACGATTTAATTGGCCTATATGTCTTTATATATATATTATCAACTGTTGTTACTACTGATCCTCAGCAACAACCACACGGCCATGATGGCGTTTACAGAGGAAGCAAATGAAGGTACACAAAACAATGTAATTGAAGGGAATGATAATGTAGGCTATACCAACTGAAGGGAACTAACAGTAAATTGGCAGTTGAATATGTGTAGTTATTAGGCCTGCTGACGGTTGATACTGGTAGTGCCGAATATTTAACATGATAGAAATCGGAAACAGAGTAAGTCAGGGTAGCCTATAATTAAGACATTCGAGAGTGCCCATGGCTGCAAGTTAAAAGGCTGTACAATTTAAATTCTACTTAATGGCACAGCATTTCATAAAGTTTACTGTGTGGAAAGTTTTCTCTCTGCCTCATAGATTTTTTTTATAGAAATGCAGGATATTAGATTTAAAGCTGCAACAACAAAACATCTGTGCAACATGACAAAATCTGTTGAATTGCAGGAAATTAGCTTGAAAACTGRTAAATGTTCTCTTCGATGCCAAGAGGCGGGACTTTAAAATGTTCTATCCCAGGGCCTGAAACTTGTTTCATCCGACCATGCACCTGTATGCTATTTTTCTCTCACTTGAGTTGTGTTCTGATTATGGGGAAAGGGGTATCTAATCAGTTGTACAACTTAATGCATTCAACCCGAAATGTGTCTTCTACATTTAACCCAACCCCTCCGAATCAGAGAGGTGCAGGGGGCTGCACTTAATCGATGTCATCAGCACCTGGGGAGCAGTTGTTGTTGGCTCGGGGATTTGAACCAGTGACCTTTTGGTTACTGGCCCAACGCTTTTAACCACTAGGCTACCTGCCTCCCATTTTATGAGGGGGTCCCTGATGAATTTGCTATCACAAAAGGGGTCCCCAACCCTGCAAAGTTTGAGAACCCCTGATTTACTACATAGTATGAGGAGAGGAGGAGCTGCATGCTGTAGTTATGGAAGTGTGAATGATTTCTCCTCCCTGCAGTTATACATTATGAAAGTAATTACATGTTCATGCGTGGCTGGTGTCTGTCAAAAACACCCTGGGCCTGGAGTGGAGGGCTGCCTGACTGTCCTAAATAACACAATAATACCTCAAATCAAATGTATTGGTCACATACACATATTTAACAGATGTTATTGCGGGTGTAGCAAAATGCTATGTACTAAACACATTTTGACCAGGGCCCAAAGGGCTCTATTCCTACATTGGGAATAGGGTCCTATTTGGGACACACAATCTGAGATGCTCTGAGATGCTGAAGAGACGCTGGCTGGTTTGGGCCTGCTGTCTCCAGAGTCTCTCAACGAGAAGAGGGAAAGAGGAAATGTTCTTATGATTTAAAATCATTTCATCTACCTACGCGTATCATCACATCCACTGAGTCAGGTCAGGATAGACTAAGAGAGTCTGAGGCGTTGGCAGTTTGCGCTCTGGCATCAGTCACTTTCTACAGTGTGCTGCGTATATCTCAATACTGTGTAAACCTCTGAATTTCTGAGTTCTCCTAAGACCTTGGTGTTCTATGGATTCAATATCCACCCTCTCATGTTAAATTGACAACTGATTTTGACACTTCAAAGAAACGATTCTGTGAAAAGAAAAACCTTTAAAGAGTATCATCAGAATATCATCCACTCTAAGTATGGAAGTGTTAAAGTGTGATTTTAAACACACATTTTCCCGTCTGTTTGACCTAAGGAACACCTAAGGAACACCTTACAAACCCTTGCTTCACTCCACCCACTCCCATGAACTACTGCACAACTCTGTTTATATTGTAATGCCATGGACACACAGCCTAAGGCAAAACCGTTGTTTTGTGAAAACAAACATCATTCCACTATCAGCCATTTGCATTCAGCTTGGGTGAAAAACCCAAATAACCCAATATTGTTGACAAATGCTCAATAATGATTCTTTCTAGCTAGCATAATGTTATTGTCTGTTTTCATCTTTTCAGTTAGCCAGGAGTTAGTCACATCTTTCTTTGATCGTCAAGGTTAAAAGCAGTTGTATTATTTCACGGTACATCACTATGTGAAATTGTGCAGTGAAATATTTCTGTCTGTGATTGACTTGGTTTGCACATCAGTGCAAGACAGGTTTCCCACTGCAGGTGTGTAATAGACTGCAGGTGTGTAATAGACTGCAGGTGTGTAATAGACTGCAGGTGTGTAATAGACTGCAGGTGTGTAATAGACTGCAGGGTGTGAAATAGGACTGCAGGTGTGTAATAGACTCAGGGTGTTAATAGACTGCAGGTGCTTGTAAATAACTGCAGGGTGTAATAGACTGCAGGAACAACTGTTGTGAAATAGACTGCAGGTGTGTAATAGACTGCAGGTGTGTAATAGACTGCAGGTGTGTAATAGACTGCAGGTGTGTAATAGACTGCAGGTGTGTAATAGACTGCCTTTTGCTGCCACTGTCGTCGTCTCATTTTGGTTGAATAAAAAGCGCGAGGGCACATGTGGTTTGTTTAATGAAAGAAACAGTATGTCAGTTGAAGGTACAGAACAAGACCTGTAAAAAAATAACTATTTACTTAATTACTGCCAGCAGCAAACTGAGAGCAACGTAAAATAGTCCTAATGCGCAAACCTAGTTTGTCTTTAGTGAGACACTGATATAATACCTTTAGGCGTCTAACAGCACAATTTACACTTACGAGTTGACAAGCAGGTGGCTGAAAATTAATTGGGACTCTAAGGGTGCAGATAGCAACAGTCTCAATGCCTCTGAGAGAGAGAAAGAGCGAAAGAGAAGAGAGAGTTAGAGAGATAGAGATGTGTGTCTTAAGTTATCTCTAGCCTGCAGCGTAATGGGAATGTTAAACACCACTAAACACTTCAAAGTGCGTTTGGTGGAGAAAGCCGTTTGCTGAAAAAACCCTCTTTCACCGTCTGGCTGCAATAGAGGTAGTAGATCACCCTATTTTTGGTCTCCTCTCTTTATTCCACCTTCCCAGATGTTGCTGAGTCAAAAAGTCGTAGGAGTGGATTCAATCCATATTGCTGAAGTTCAGCGGTGAAATGTAAAGGTCATTTCCAATTGAGCCGACATACGCAGCGYTTACCATGACCGCRGTCACATTGCCTTTAAATTTCAATCCCGCTGTAATGTTGATATTCAGTGCTACAGATTTAATCGAGCCCTTACTCTTTTTGATTTTGTCTTCATACAGGTGAAGAATCCATGTTCCATTTAAGACTGATTGCCTTGATGTCATTATTGTGACTTTAAAGATGATTGGTATAGTGCCATTATGRTGACTGAGTGGATGGGGACCGAGACTTAGGCTGCGTCCCAAATTTCACGCAATTTTCTATGTAGTGGGCTATTTTTTTGTGGGCTCTGGTCACTATCTATGGTCTCTGGTCAAAGATAGTGGACTATAAAGGGAATAAGGTGCCATTCGGGATGCACTTTTACTGTCAACGTTTTCCCAGACAGCTCGTCCATCTGTCGCTGATAACCACATGTAGCAGAGTGATTGGTTATGTGCTCCATACCCCATTAAAGAGAAATCACTGTCAATCAAAAGTACCTGTACACTGACTGACTCCTGTTGGCTCTGCATTGCAATCTCATCAGTGACAATTCTACCTCTCTTCTTCATGGACTTAGATAGATAATATATAGGTAGCTCATGTAGACCATGTGTTCGCATGTTTGCATTAGAATATTCCAAAACATAATTGGTTGAAAGGGGAACAATATCATGTTAAATAGTTCCCTTCATGTCATGAGGTATAATGGCATAATGCATGAAATATGTATTTCAAAAGACATGAGCAACCTTTGAGGGCAAACACAAAGCTTTAACAAGAGAACAAAGAGATGATGGCATATTGTTTTGGCCAGAGAGCAATACCCCCGAAGGCCAATATGCGGCCTGAGTCCAGGTCTCTCCACTCTAAAATGAAAGCATCCCATAACTCCATAGACAAAGGGCAGCGCTCCCTATGAAAACATCAGTTAATACTCCGTTCCACTCAGGACCTCTGACTTTTCCTATAGGTCAAGTGTAAACCTGCCAAGAAAAAGCCTTTGAAAATTGGGGGATTGGTGTTTCAATCTGGGGACTGGATAAAATTGCAACTTCACAACATGAAAGGGAAAAAGCAGATGAGATGGACATGTGTCTCGTATATCATTGCCATGCAGATGGATCGTGGTCATCCTCCAGACATTCCGAAGGGGACAAGGGATGTGTCCTAAACGGGACCCTATTCCCTATATAATACACTACTTTTGACCAGATCCCTACGGACCCTGGTCTAAATTAGTGCCCTATAAAGGAAATAGGGTGTGGTTTGGGATACAACCGCGTTGAATGAGGAAAACAAAAACCTGCCTCGAAGGTCAAGATGAAAATGGAATGTGTTCCCTGTGGTGAGAGTGGGAGTGGGGGCTGTCTTTATGAGCGAGAAATCCTCCTTCCAGGGGGTAACAGCTGTCTAGGGGGGTGAGGGATGAGAGAGGAGAGGGAGGAGAGGAAGAGGGGGATGAGGTGAGGAGTAATAGCGACCCAACCTAAACCCTTCAACTTTTCCTGAAGAAAGCACTTTTTAATTCCAGACTCATCCTTCCTTGGGGAGGGGAATGTTATCAGGCAGCTGATTTCTTTCCTTCCTTTTCTCTCATGTTTTTTTTCTCTCTCTCTCTCTCTCTCTCTCTCTCTCTCTCTCTCTCTCTCTCTCTCTCTCTCTCTCTCTCTCTCTCTCTCTCTCTCTCTCTCTCTCTCTCTCTCTCACACTCTCACTCCCCTCCAATGCATCTGCCACATGTGATAAGGCATACAAAAGTTACCTTTACAACGTTATTAAAACCATTTTCCCCCGGCGGGATGGAAATTATTATCACCCCTGGCCCACGGTCGCAGGTTAGCAGATAGCTCACCTCCACCTCCATCCTAGCTGCCATATCGGACAGGGTGATTCTTTGAGGCTTAGGGCTGGCTGGGTGGTTGAAGATTAGGTCTGTTGCCTAAACTGCTTAAATACCAAGAAAAAAATGAAAGGTGGGGAGGGAAGAGAAGAAGATAAAAAAAAGAGGGGGATAAATGAAAAGAGCAGGAGTCCTGACACCCACAATGAGGTGGAGGATGATAAGGGATCCAGTGACAGTTCTTCCTGCCTTTTCCTCTGTCTGGGACTGGGGCACTGCCTGATGTGGCACCGCATTGTCAGGTAAAGGCCACAGAATAGCGCAGTCTGCCTTTGTGAGAAAACCAGTTCATTTAGACGTTCTATTTCCTATGGTATACCCTGTGTTTCTTCAGGTTGTGTCATTGTAACAAGTTTGGTCTGTGGACTGTCATCTCATTTTATTGTCCTATAATTTAACAAAATGATGAGATYAGTTTAAGAGTGTGTTTTCCACACTCTTTATTTGTTCAGAGTTGTTTCATTGCAACAACATTACTCATTTTATTATCATTTAATTTAGCAAAAAAGGTAATTATGTAAATTAAATCATTATGTAAAGGTTTTTATTTGTCTGAAACATTGTTGATTTCATAGCCAACTACAATATTTTCTACAATGCAGTGTTGTAGTGTTGTTTCCAAATGCCCCTCAGCATCATCTCTGTCTTGTAAAGATTATGATATCTGCAGCAGCCACTGGCATCTCCCCCCTCACCTGCCTTTCACACCCCCATATACAGCCAATAAATGGTTTCTCCCTTCACACCCTCATCTATACTACAGCCAAGAAATGGTTTCTCCCTTTTACTCAGCCATGTACATCCAAGACATGGGGCATGCTCCTCAGCTAAGGCAGAGAGGAAGAGAGAGGCTGAGGAGTGAGGAGTTTTTGTATGGAGTTCAATGAGAGAGTGTTGAATTTGTTCAACAACAAATGTGTGGCTTATTGTCTACGTGAGGTTTATTTGATTGAATAGAAGTTTTGTAATGATTCAGTTGTTATCAGTGTATTGATTTAAGTAGGACACGCAACATCCCAGCAACTCAAAAAAAAACTCTATATATCAGATGGCTATGCATATTCATGTTTGAGGCTAGTAGCATAGCATCTCKCTCTCCATTGAATACAGGCGATTGATGTCAACAACCCTCATCGAATATTCAAAAAAAGGATTACAGTAAGGAGATGTATCCACCAATCCGAAGAAAGGATAGGCTAGACAGTTCACCGTGCCGCTTTGTGGAAAATGGCTCCCATTGTTAGGGCAGAGAGACTTGGGGCAGCAAATAGCCTAGTGGTTAGAGCATTAGATTAGTAATCGAAAGGTTGCAAGATCAAATGAGAAGGTAAAAATCTGCCTCTGAACAAGGCAGTTAACCCACTGTTCCTAGGCCGTCATTGAAAAACAGAATTTGTTCTTCACTGACTTGCCTAGTTAAACTAAGGTAAAATATCGATCTTTGAGTTGGTCTCCACCACCTAGCTCACGCAGCAAAGCTTCTYAATGAACAAAGAAATGTTTGGTGGAAAGAGGGGTTGAGCACTGAGATTTATGCTAATTCTCKCCATCTACATGGGAGGTGTGGATTGCAGGCTATTACCAAATGCAATGCAGTCAGATGCTAGAAGCAACATTAGCCTAGCCATTAGCCCAAACAAAGAACCATGTTTCAAAGTTGATCCAGTTATACGTATGTGAGTGAGTATTTTAATGACATTTCATATGATTCAATACATATTAACAAAGTGTGCTCCATTTAATGTAGAATGCAATAATTAACTTTACTACATTACAAAAAACTTTTTATAATTTTGAGACTACAGCAAATAGGTTGTTTGCTATGTTAATAAACAACTGGTTGTCAATAGCCTTGTGGCTAATGTAGTCTTGTGAGTGTAAAAAAACAGGGATCTCTAAAGTTGTCCCAGGTGAGCCAGGCAGCATGCAAGGGAGGGCCAACTGTACCTAGTTGGTCTAGAGAACTCACCCATGGTCTCTCCCTTCACACCCCATCTATACTACAGCCAAGAGATGGTTTCTCCCATTCAGTACCCATGCACAGCTAAGAGATGGTTTCTCCCATTCAGTACCCATGCACAGCCAAGAGATGGTTTATCCCATTCAGTCCCCATGTACAGCCAAGAGATTGTTTCTCCCATTCTGTCCCCATGTACAGCCAAGAGATGGTTTATCCCATTCAGTCCCCATGCACAGCCAAGAGATGGTCTATCCCATTCCTCCTTTGTTTCCCGTTGACCCTTAACAGTTGAGTGTTGACAGGTTAAGTTGTAGGGGTTAAACTGGAACTGACAGCGTTTTAAATATTTTGCAGATATGAAACAAACAAATCAAAATATCAGTAAAAAATATCAAATTCCCAGTTTATGCTACAAAACCAACTTTATAAGAGGTTTTAAAAATAGGTTCTGTTTAACTTAACATTCAATGACGTACACTAAGGCATTGTTGGCAGAATAGATGGATGCAGTTCAATGCATGATTAATATAATTCACCAATACATTTCTTAGTCTAAAACATATTGCTATCAGGTTGTAAATCACAGCTGGCCTGGTACATTGTTTGCTGCCTCCATTCGGGATGCACTGTTTCAGTATCAATGTCTCAATATGTTGGACGATTGTAACTAAGGCTGGGAATGTCAATACAATCAAACTAGCAAGGGCAATGATCACAAGTCAGTCATAACGTGGCTAATAGGCTAGTGTATCTATTTATGTAGCAAGCTAAAAACTCGGAGCCTAACGTTAGTTAGCTGTGTGATGTCATTGGAGGAGTGGGTGAGTGACTGACTTGTCCTCATATCGTTTTTGATGGCTATACACAGCTAGAGATGCAGGTGTCATTTGGTCCGCTAGCAAGAATTTGAACGACTGTTATTCAGTTAGCATATCTCTTGTGTTCGAAAATTCACTCTGGCTATCTAATCCGATTTCGGAGCACACTCGTCTGAGTGTGCCAGAGCATAGAATAACTGATGAATTTACGAAATTGCAATACCCGCTGAATATGACCAGTATCAGTAAACATAGACAAACATTTTTTTGTTAATCACTAACGCTCTAGATAACATGTGAACAACCTAGCTAACACGCTCTACTAGGGTGAGTAAAATGGTCAGAGTGAGGTGTTGGAAGGAGCTACCTAGCTAACGTAAACTCACGTAAACTCGTACATCGCCTTGGTCCGTACAATTGACCTTATTTTAGCGCCCCCAAAAACGTAATACTTCCAGATCAACTGTAATTTCAATACCATTGTAAAGCACAATTTCTCCCCTTTCCAACAGAATTCATGCCGAGACCTTCACGCTGCTCGTTTCTGCATAATTCAAGAAGGAAATGAGCTCCTTCGGGTCTTTTTAAAAATGGCGGGTGGGGAAGAGAAACTAATGCGTTATAGTGAGAAGGACAGATGTCGTGTGGGGAAATTGCTTTTTTCACTCGATCTGTCCAACTTATCACCTAATCGCCTCTAAAATGTAAATAAAACACTATAAAGAGTTTATATAATGTGTCATTACATACCTATTTGAAGGTTTGTGTCGAATTTGAATTGGGTTTTTAGGGCGGTGCTAAAGTGATCTTAGAAGTAAACAGCGGCTTTGAGAATGATGATCGCATGCAATGATGATGAAAAACATTACTAGGTATCCCTCCCTTACCCCCGTCACTGTCCATTTCTTGTTTTTAAACGATGAGAGAAGTGCTACACCTGGTGGAGAGAGATTGTAAGACAGAAATAGTTGCTTTATGTCGTAACGTGTTCTGTACGTTACGACATGACACGTCAAGATGTAACGGAGGGTCAGTTTTTTCAACTTTTCTCCAATACTATAGAGCCATTACCATGTCGATCAACGCTTGAATAGAAACCTAGTTCATACCCCTGATTTTGAAGTCAACACAGTCACTACAGTCCCATTAGTTTTCATTGTAGCCTCGTTTGAATGTCGGGGTTACGCACATTTGTACGAAGTAGGGTGAGTTAACATTAGCTAGCAAGCTGAAGTTAGCCAACTTTAGACAATTAGCTTGGGTGCTTGGTTACAGGCAAGCTGCAGAAGGATGAGTAGGCTACAATTCCCCATCGTTTTTCACTGCAATTTTGATGGCCAATTAGCTGAAAAGATTTGAGAGGGTTTATCTGCCTGTAAACACACAGTCCAGTTCAAAGTGAATGATGGCAGCYCTGTGTGGCAAATGGCTTGTTTGTATAAAGGCCTACTGTAGCTCTGGTTAGCTATGGTGCACCGGTCTGCGTAGACTCCGGTCTTGGACGAGACAGATGTTTTTAGGTTTTATTTACTACAGTGTCTATTAATTATCCAAATGCATGGCCGCTTTCCCACTCTATATTGCTATAGAATTTTCACAAATGCCTTAGTATAAGTAATTCCCAAACATTCTAAGAATTCATGAAAATGACCATATCTAAATGCTCGCATGTAAGAAAATGTTTTTAAAAGTGTCATATTATCCTGGGGGTGTATATGAACAGATTTGAATAAGATTCCATTTTTGCTAAAATGCTGTCAGTTCCACTTTAACCTCTCTAGGCTAGGGGGCGGTATTTTCACGTCCGGATGAAAAGCGTGCCCAAAGTTAACTGCCTGCTACTCAGGCCCAGAAGCTAGGATATGCATATTATTAGTAGATTTGGATAGAAAACCACGCTCACTTTCTTAAAACTGTTTGAATGATGTCTGTGAGTATAACAGAACGCATTTGGCAGGCGAAACCCAGAGGACAAACCATCCAGGATTTTTGTTGTTGTTGAGGTGACAGTATTTTCCATGGATTTGCTATGTGGATCTAGATGTTTAAGGCACTTGCTTGCAGTTCCTATCGCTTCCACTGGATGTCAACAGTCTTTAGAAATTGGTTGATTTTTTCCTTTGTGTAATTAAGAAGTAGGGCTGTTCAGAATGAGGGTCGAGTCTAGTGTACTGTTGTGGTTGGGGCGCACGACCTGAAAGCTCGCTCCACTTTGTTTTTATCCGCTATTGAACGCAGTTTATCCCGTCTTAAATTTGATCGATTATTTACGTAAAAAAAAACTAAAGTTGTATTCGGAAAGTTGTTTGAAATGTTTGGACAAAGATTACAGGTAACTTATTAGAATTTTGTAGTCATGTTGCGCGAGTTGAAACCTGTGTTTTTCTGGATCAACGCGTCAAATAAATGGACATTTTGGAGATATAACGACTGAATTAATTGAACAAAAGGACCATTTGTGATGTATATATATTGGAGTGCCAACAGAAGAAGCTCTTCAAAGGTAAGGCATGAATTATATCGTTATTTTCTGAGTTTTGTGTCGCGCCTGGCGGGATGAAATATGATTGTCTGTGTTTGTTGATGGGGTGCATCCTCAGATAATAGCATTGTTTGCTTTCGCGTAAAGCCTTTTTGAAATCTGACACGGTGGCCGGATTAACAAGAAGTTAAGCTTTAATTTGGTCTATTGCACTTGTGATTGTATGAAAGTTAAATATTTCTAATAATTTAATTTGAATTTGGTGCTCTGCCATTTCACTGGATGTTGTCAAATCGATCCCGTTAACGGGATTTGATCCCTAAGAAATGTTTAAGGTTAAACAGTGTTTTGAACAAATCAAATCAAAATCAGATCAAATGTTATTTGTCACATGCACTGAATACAACAGGTGTAGAACCTTAACGTGAAATGCTTACTTACAAGCCCTAATCAACAATGCAGTTCAAGAAATAGAGTAAAGAAAATATTTACTATATTAACTAAAGTAACAAATCGAATTAAAAGTAACACAATAAAATAGCAATAACAAGGCTTTATACAGGGGGTACCGGTACTGAGTCAATGTGCGGACACAGGTTAGTGAAGATAATTTGTACATGTAGGTAGGGGTAAAGTGTCTATGCATAGATAATAAACAGCGAGTAGCAGCAGTGTAAAAACAAAGGGGGGGGGGGGGGGGTTGTCAATGTAAAATAGTCCGGGTGGCCATTTGATTAATTGTTCAGCAGTCTTATGGCTTCGAGGTAGAAGCTGTTAAGGAGCCTTTTGGTTCTAGACTTGGCTCTCCGGTACCGCTTGCCGTGCGGTAGCAGAGAGAACTGTCTATGAATTGGGTGACTGAGTCTTTGACAATTTTTTGGGCCTTCCTCTGGCACCACTTAGCATATAGGTCCTGGATGCGTACTGGGCCGTACGCATTACCCCCTGTAGCGCCTTATGGTCGGATGCCGAGCAGTTGCCATACCAGGTGGTGATGCAACTGGTCAGGATGCTCTTGATGGTGCAGCTGTATAACTTTTAGAGAATCTGGGGACCCATGACAAATCTTTTTAGTCTCCTGAGGGGAAAAAGGTGTTGTCGTGCCCTCTTCACCACTGTGGTGTGTTTGGACCATGAATGTTTGTTGGTGATGTGGACACCAAGGAACTTGAAACTCTCGACCCGCTCCACTACAGCCCCGTCAATGTGAATGGGGGCATGTTCAGCCCTCCTTTTCCTGTAGTCCATGATCAGCTTCTTTGTCTTGCTCACACTGAGGGAGAGGTTGTTGTCCTGGCACCACACTGTAAGGTCTCTGACCTCCTCCCTATCGGCTGTCTCATCGTTTTCGGTAATCAGGCCTACCACTGTTGTATCGTCAGCAAATTTAATGATGGTGTTGGAGTCGTGCTTGGCCACGCAGTCGTGGGTGAACAGGGAGTACAGGAGGGGACTAAGAACGCACCCCTGAGGGGCCCCGTGTTGAGGATCAACATTGCAGATGTGTTGTTGCCTACCCTCACCACCTGGGGGTGGCCTTTCAGGAAGTCCAGGATCCAGTTGCAGAGGGAGGTGTATAGTCCCAGGGTCCTTAGCTTAGTGATGAGCTTTGTGGGCACTATGGTGTTGAACCCTGAGCTGTAGTCAATTAACAGCATTCTCACATAAGTGTTTCTTTTGTCCAGGTGGGAAAGGGCAATGTGGAGTACGATTGAGATTGCGTCATCTGTGGATCTGTTGGGGTGGTATGTGAATTGGAGTTGGTCTCGAGTTTCCGGGATGATGGTGTTGATGTGAGCCATGACCAGCCTTTCAAAGCACTTCATGGCTATCTACATGAGTGCTACGGGGCAGTAGTCATTTAGGCAGGTTACCTTCGCTTTCTTGGGCACAGGGGCTCGGGACTCGGTTTAGGGACTCGGTTTAGGGATAGGTTGAAAAAGACACTTGCCAGTTGGTCTACGCATGCTCTGAGTACACATCCTGGTAATCCATCTGGCCCCGCGGCCTTGTGAATGTTGACATGTTTAAAGGTCTTGCTCATATTGGCTATGGAGAACGTGATAATACAGTTGTCCTGAGCAGCTGGTGCTCTCATGCATGTTTCAGTGTTGCTTGCCTTGAAGCAAGCATAAAAGGAATTTAGCTCGTCTGGTAGGCTTGCGACACTGGGCAGCTCGCGGCTGGGTTTTCCTTTGTAGTCCGTAATAGCTTGCAAGTCCTGCCACATCGGATTAGCGTCAGAGCCAGTGTAGTAGGAATCAGTCTTAGTCCTGTTGTCACGCACTGACCTTAGAGATCCTTTAAATTCTCTATTTGGTAGTTCAGGGTGTGAYTAGGGTGGGAAATCTATGTTTTTATTGCTTTGTTGGCCGAGTATGGTTCCCAATCAGAGGCAGCTGTCTATCGTTGTCTCTGATTGGGGATCATACTTAGGCAGCCCTTTTTCCCACCTTCAGTTGTGGGATCTTGTCTTTTTTGTTGCATGTGTTTGCACTCCTAGCTTTACGTTCCTTGAGTTGTTTATTGTTTTTGGTGGAACATTTAAAATTAAAAGAGAATGTACGCCTACAACGCTGCACCTTGGTCTTCATTTAACATCGGACGTAACAGAAGATCCCACCACCAATGGACCAAGCAGCGTTTTCATGAGGACTGGACCTGGGAGGAAATCCTGGAGGGAGCAGGACCCTGGACAAGGGCCGGGGAGTATCGCCGTCCGAAGGAGGAGATAGAGGCAGCGAAAGCGGAACGGCGACGATACGAGGAGATAGCTCAACGAAGCAAGCACGAGAGGCAGCCCCCACACGGGGAGATTGGCAGAGTCAGGGTTCAGACCTGAGCCAATTCCCCGTGCTTACCGTGGGGAGCGTGTGACTTGTCAGGCACCGTGTTATGCGGTGATGCGCACGGTGTCTCCAGTGAGCATTCACAGGCCGGTGCGCTCTGTGCCAGCGCCCTGCACTTGCCGGGCTAAAGTGAGCATCCAGCCAGTACGGGTTGTGCCAGCTCTACGCTCCAGACCTCCRGTGCGCCTCCACAGTCCAGTACGTCCTCCTCCCCGCACTCGCCCTGAGGTGCGTGTCATCAGCCCGGTGCCACCTGTACCGGTCCCACGCATCAGGCCTCCAGTGCGCCTCCACAGTCCAGCATGTCCTGTGCCTCCTCCCCACACTCGCCCTGAGGTGCGTGTCATCAGCCCGGTGCCACCTGTACCGGTCCCACGCATCAGGCCTCCAGTGCGCCTCCACAGTCCAGAGCTTTCGGCGACAGTCCCCAGTCCAGAGCTTCCGGCGACAGTCCCCAGTCCAGAATCTTCTGCAACAGTCCCATCCAGAGCTTCCGCGACAGTTCCCAGTCAGAGCTTCCGGTGACAGTTCCCAGTCCAGAGCTTCCGGCGACAGTTCCCAGTCCGGAGCTTCCACGACAGTTCCAGTTCGGAGCTTCGGCGACAGTTCCCAGTTGGAGCTTCCGGCGACATTCCCAGTCCGGAGCTTCCGGCGACAGTTTCCAGACGCGGTACGGAACCCCGGCAGGGTCCGCGTACGGAACCTCCGGTTCGGTCGCGGTCCGGAACCTCCGGCGACGGTCCGCGGTCCTGTTCCACGGAAGCGGAGGGATCAGCAAGCGGAGCGGGGTCTACGCCGGAACCGGACCGCCACCAAGGCTAGATGCCACCCGGACCCTCCCTCATAGAGTCAGGTTTTGCGGCCGGAGTCCGCTCCTTTTTTTGGGGGGGGGGGGGGGGGTCTGTCATGCCCTGACCTTAGAGAGCCTTTTTATTTCTCTATTTGGTTAGGTCAGGGTGTGATTTGGGTGGGCATTCTAGTTTTCTATTTCTTTGTTGGCCGGGTATGGTTCCCAATCAGAGGCAGCTGTCTATCGTTATCTCTGATTGGGAATCATACTTAGGCAGCCTGTTTTCCACCCTAGTTTGTGGGATGTTGTTTTTGCACAGTAGCTGTCTAGGCCTGCAGAACTTTACGTTCATTTATATTTTGATGTTTTGTCGGTGTTTCATTATTAAATTATCATGAACACTTTCCACGCTGCGCTTTGGTCTCACTCATTCACTGACGGACGTAACACCTGTATTGAAACTTTGCCTGTTTGATGGTTCGTCTGAGGGCATAGCAGGATTTCTTATAAGTGTCCGGATTAGTGTCCCGCTCCTTGAAAGCGGTAGCTCTAGCCTTTAGCTCGGTGCGGATGTTGCCTGTAATCCATGTCTTCTGGTTGGGATACGTACGTACGGTCACTGTAGGGACGTCGTCGTCGACGCAGTTGGTGAAGAAGCTGGTGACTGAGGAGGTGGTATATTCCTCAATGCTATTGGATGAATCCTGGAACATATTCCAGTCTGTGCTAGCAAAATAGTCTTGTAGCATAGCATTGGCGTCATCTGACAACTTTTGTATTGAGCAAGTCACTGGTAATTCCTGCTTTAGTTGTTGCTTGTAAGTAGGAATCAGGAGGATAGAATTATGGTAAGATTTGCCAAATGGAGGGCGAAGGAGAGCATTGAATGCGTCTCTCTGTGTGGAGTAAAGGTAGTCTAGAGGTTTTTTTCTCCTCTGGTTGCACACGTGACATGCTGGTAGAAATGAGGTAAAACGGATTTAAGTTTCCCTGCATTAAAATCCCCGGCCACTAGGTGCGCCACTTCTGGATTAGCATTTTCTTGTTTGCTTATGGCCTTATACAGCACGTTGAGTTCGGCCAGCATCGGTTTGTGGTGGTAAATAAACGGCTACAAAAATATAGTTGAAAACGCTCTTGGTAGATAGTGTGGTCTACAGCTTATCATGAGGTCCTCTACCTCAGGCGAGCTGTCACGCCCTGACCATAGAGAGCTTTTTATTCTCTATGTTGGTTAGGTCGGGGTGTGACTAGGGTGGGTCATCTAGGTAATTATATTTCTATGTTGGCCTGGTATGGTTCCCAATCAGAGGCAGCTGTTTATCGTTGTCTCTGATTGGGGATCATATTTAGGCAGCCATTACCTCTTTGTGCTTTGTGGGATCTTGTTTTTGTGTAGTGCATGTGAGCACTGTATTTTCTTCACGTTTCGTTTGTTCGTTTGTTTTGTTTTGCTTTGAGTTTTTGCTTTGGTCCAGTTATTATGACGATCGTGACACGAGCAATACCTCGAGTCTTCCTTAATATTAGACTTTGCACACCAGCTGTTATTGACAAATAGACACACACACCCAACCCCCCCATCTTACTAGACGTAGATGCTCTGTCCTGCCGATGCACGGAAAACCCAGCCAACTGTATATGATCTGTGTCGTCGTTCAGCCAAGACTCTGTGAAACATAAGATATAACAGTTTTAGAAGTCCCGTTGGTAGGATTGTCTCGAACGGAGATTATCCAGTTTATTTTCCAGTGATTGTATGTTGGGTTACCCACTCGCCGGCGAATTCTCACAAGGCACCCAGAACTCAGCCCCCTGTATTTCCGTCTTTTCTTTACGTGAATGACAGGGATTTGGGCCGTGTCTCGGCGAAGCAGTATATCCTTCACGTCGGACTCATTAAAGACAAAATCTTCATCCAGTTTGAGGTGAGTAATCGCTGTTCTTATATCCAGAAGCTCTTTTCGGTAATAAGAGACGGTAGTAGCAACAATACTAACAAAGAAAGTTACAAACAATGTGGAAAAACACACAAAATAGCACATTTGGGTAGAGGGCGTAAAACGGCAGCCATCCCTTCCGGCGCCGTTACCACTAATCTTGGCGAATGCGTTCTACAAAGGATAGCATCTTTGTAAAACAATACAAGCCCCATTAATTGTTAAAATACCAACTGTTTGATAGGAAATCAACTGATTACAGAAACAGAATACATACACACTGGTATTATTAATAACTGTGACAAAGACAAAGTGCTTGTGATTGTTGACAGAGAAATGACATGCTAATTAACACTATTGAAGGTAGAAACAACCTGATTGCTTTCTATTCACCTTGAACATTGCCATTCTAACAGTCTGCAAACTGAGTCTGACACATTTATTCAGATGGATGATGAAAAGATGGAGCCTGAAAAACAAAAACACATTTAATTTAATTGGTCTTTGAGAATTTCTCCTTTTAATTGACCTTAATTTTCTTTACAACATAATTACAGCCGTATTTACTTTGACTCGAATCAGCCAGACACTACTGCATCCCGAATGACACCCTATTCCCAATATAGTGCTCTASTTTTGACCAAAGCCCTATGGGCCCTGGTCAAAAGTGGTGCACTATGTAGGGAATAGGGTGTCATTTGGGACGTAGACTCTGTCTAAGGTCGCTGACCTTGCAATCTGCATAAGGAATTAAACAGGTGATAAAGTGGAGCTTACACCAGTTTAATTACCAATTATCACCAGATATAACTAGGCAAACAAGTCATGTGGGAGTGATGAAGGTATAGAGTTAATAAGCCCAACAGGGATGTATAAAGGTTAGAGTAATGAAAGACACCTGTCTGTCTGTCTGTCTGCCTGTCCGTCCGTCCGTCCGTCCGTCCATCCGTCCTTGGAATTGTGAATTCACTCATGCCGCACAGGCAGCACCATGGATGTGTCCCAAATGGAACCTTGTGTGTTACGTGTGTTACGAAGCAGAGGATCACTAGTTCGAGCCCAGTACAAGGCAGTCGAACAGTGGAGGAAGCCAAGCTGTTAGCAGCAGACTGACCCCCATTACACTCAGTCATGTTACATACAGTAGTAACAAGTGTCTGCTAAATATCCTATACTTTCCTTCACTTTTCAATGACAACAAAAACAAGTTGTATTTGATGTTGTATACTCAAATTAAAAAGTGACCTTGATTTAAGATAATAATCTTGATCACCACTGAAGTACGTTTAATCAATCATATGGACTGAATATAACTTATATTGACACTAGCAGGTGAGGTTTGAGGCCGTTTGGCTTGACCCAATTGCAAAAACTCAGAAGTAGAACCTGCTTCTCGAATGGCCAAGTCACTTCAGTAGCTCTTTATCCATCCTCTTTACTCTAGTGATTCACAGAGAGGATTAGTTCTATTCAGCATGTACATAAGTGCCTTCTGAGATCTTTTTACCCCAGCATTTATTGAGTAATGTCCACACCACAAACATCTGTCATTTATGCTTCCAATAAGCTTTCAAAATGCTATTTGTCAACTGGAACTACATTATTAACCAAAGGTCCTTTTTTTCTAGGTAGCAGGCTCTTACAAAAACAATGTTCATATCCAGAGATTCTGATAGATTAGTGAATTGTTTAACATCATGGACCACATTCATAGAATTAGATTTATTTTATCCAAGGTCAAAGTTTGGAGATCCCTGGATGCGGGTCGCAGTGAGACCTTTCTCCATCCTCGCAACAGCCCCAACCTGGAAGGTCCCCAACACTCCCTTTGTTAATTTTCAGTACACAATGCCTGCTTTTTTAAAACAAAAATGTGGGATGAATCAAAGCCTAGTGAACGTCTTCTGAATTTCTATGTGGCTTGTATAAGGCCTGTATGAAGYCTGGTTCAGTATGATGCCTTTATTAAGTTTTGATCAGTTTGAAGCCTGTATGAAGTTTTGTATTAATTCAGCCATGTTTCCTTCATCCTTCGCCATGCCCCAGTTGCCAGCAGCAGGGAGCAAGCCATACATGTTTTATTGAGGGAACATAAACTAGATCCGTAACATAACATGCTCTCAGGACGAATTGAAGGCCTCATAGGTGTTTTAAAGCTTCCGTTCCCCCTGCGTTCTACCCCCAGGGGTCTTGTTTTTGTGCTTGGGAGTTATGAGGAATTTTCGAGTAATGAAAAAAACAAACAATGTGATCTTTGCCTGCAGTAGCTTGCTGGCTCCCCGGGGAGAGCAAGACAACTTATGAGTGAGGCCTTTCAATAAGGGAGTCTATTATTAATCCTCTCACTGCAGTCACACATGTTAGCTTGGTGTTGTTGATGGCCTTTCTTTCTACGAAATGTTATGTTTTATCTCAAAAGTCAGCATCCCGTAGTTACATACACACACACACACAACACTGAAGTGTTTTTCTTCTCCCATCAAGCGCTTCAGCAATTAAAGCTAGGCAYAGCACAAAATGGTTTAGCAAGCAGGAGCTAATGTTAGCCTTAATTCAATCATTTAATTTCGAGGAACAGCATTAATTGAATTTGGAGGCCTATTTGAATGAAAACGGGAGTAATCAATGCCTGACTAATTGTTGGTCTTGAATCACTCTACATGTTTTCAGAGARCCCTACGTAAATATCCCAAATATTGACACAGGTGTAAGCTTAGTCATCACACTTTCAAAACCCATCTGTAGAGTTTTCACTCTTATTCTTGTTTGCAGTTTGTTATTCTTCGTTGTGAAAGAGGTCTCCCGAGATCAACTTCATCTAGCCCCCCCAAAAATGGTGTTTATCCATTATAATCAACTGATGGGTGTGCCAATGAGAGCATTATTTATTTACAGTGTTTACCCTAGACGGCCCACATAGAGGTCAAATCATGCTCAGGTCATGGCCTACACCGCATGCCTCCGACTCTCTGCAAGGCAAGCAGCCAGACGTGCAGCAAGAGCAAGCTACTCATCTATCAAGTTAAACACCGTAGGCCTATAACTGTGGCAGTGCCACACTGCATTTTAAAGTTTGGCCTCCTGGTTGAAATCTCTGTCGATCCAAAAATAGAGATATTTTGACTATTTGAGGAAATTGCCACACTCCAACGAAATCCAGATTCTGGATTACCTACATCCAGGAAGAAAATCAAAATTATATTGATTGATGCCAAAATCAWTTGCCAACGGATTGTCTGAGATTACATTTCATTTCAGTCCTCAACATCAGAGAGGAAGTGAAGTGGTCCTGCGTATTCTCGTGGTGCGTGCCAACAGTTAATCCCATAATTTCCTGTGATTCCAATAGTCACCAGATGACAGTTGACCAGAGAACAGATGTTGCAGGAAGTAAGTAATTTATAACATGCACAATCCAACATACACTGATCAGGAGCACATTTCTACAACAATTCATCTTTGGATATGAAATCGGATCAAACATCAAACACACATCTTATTCTGTGGAAAAGGCCAATCATTTTTTAGGACTTCGTAGTATTTATTTCCACCTCTGGTCGATGTCCAAAAACTAGGCCTTTTAAGGTAGCACATTTTTTGACAATCTGGTACCAGGTTGGTTTCTGCCTGTGCTGGATTCAAGCACAAGTWGTTATAGTATATTTTGGAGGTCAACTTCTGAGGTGAAATGTGTTTCGTTCAATGGCCAAGCCTTGAAGAGGAAACTTGAACAGACCTACCCAGACCAGGGGCAATTCAGATCGTATTCCTTAATTACACTGACACACTCCAGAATCACAGCTAATCAGAGCTGCCAAGTTAGCCCGATCCCAGATCTGTTTGTGTTGTATAGCCAATACCAACATTAGGGCATGAAACATGAGAGAGAGAGAGAGATTCAAAGAGAGAGAGATACACTACATGACTAAACGTATGTGGACACCTGCTCATCGAACATCTCATTCCAAAATCATGGGCATTAATATGGAGTTGGTCCCCCATTTCTGCTATAACAGCCTCCACTCTTCTGGGAAGGCTTTCCACTAGATGTTGGAACTTTGCTGTGGGGACATTCAGCCACAAGAGCATTAGTGAGGTCAGGCACTGATTTTGGGTGATTAGGCCTGGCTCGCAGGTGGCATTCCAATTCATCCCAAAGGTGTTCGATGGGGGTTGAAGTCAGGGCTCTGTGCAGGCAAGTCAAGGTCTTCCACACCGWTCTCGACAAACCATTTCTGTATGGACCTCGCTTTGTGCACGGGGGCATTATCATGCTGAAACAGAAAAGGGCCTTCCCTAGACTACATCCAATTTGTGGGAACAGTTTATCACAGTGCCATCCGTTTTGTCACCAAAGCCCCATATATTACCCACCACTGCGACCTGTATGCTCTCGTCGCCAAACCCCCTGGCTCCAGGTCATCTATAAGTCTTTGCTAGGTAAAGCCCCGCCTTATCTCAGCTCACTGGTCACCATAGCAACACCCACCCGTAGCACGCGCTCCAGCAGATTTCACTGGCCATCCCCATGCCAACTCCTCCCTTGGCCGCCTTTCCTTCCAGTTCTCTGCTGCCAATGACTGGAACGAATTGCAAAAATCACTGAAGCTGGAGACTTATATCTCCCTCACTAACTTTAAGCATCAGCTGTCAGAGCAGCTTACCGATCATTGCACTTGTACTCAGCCCATCTGTAAATAGCCCACCCAACTCCCTCATCCCCATATTGTTATTTTTTTCTCCTTTGCACCCCAGTATCTCTACTTTCACATCATCTTCTGCACATCTATCACTCCAGTGTTAATGCTAAATTGTATTTTTTTTCTTTTTCTATTGCGTTATTGACTGTACGTTTGTTTATCCCATGTGTAATTCTGTGTTGTTTGTGTCGCACTGCTTTGCTTTATCTTGGCCAGGTCGCAGTTGTAAATGAGAACTTGTTCTCAACCAGGCCTACCTTGTTATTAAATAAAGGTGAAAAAAAAATGAAAAAGTTGGAAACACAGAATCGTTTTCAATGTCATTGTATGCTGTAGCGTTAAGATTTCCCTTCACTGGAACTAAGGGGCCTAGCCCGAACCATGAAAAACAGAGTCAGACCATTATTCCTCCTCCACCAAACATTAGTTGGCACTATGCATTGGGGCAGGTAGCATTCTCCTTGGATCCACCAAAGCCAGATTTGTCCGTYGGACTGCCAGACRGTGAAGCGGGATTCATCACTCCAGTTAACGCGTTTCCACTGCTCCAGAGTMCAATGGCTCTACACCACTCCAGCCGACGCTTGGCATTGCGCATGGTGATCTTAGGCTTGCGTGTGGCTGCTCGGCCATGGAATTGACTTTTTGTTAAGTTGTCATCCTATGACGGTGCCACGTTGAAAGTCCTTGAGCTCTTCAGTGAGGCCATTCTACTGCCAATGTTTRTYTATGAAGATTGCATGGATGTGTGCTCGATTTTATACACCTGTCAGYAACGGGTGTGGCTGAAATAGCTGAATCCACTCATTTGAAGGGGTATCCCCATAYTTTTGTATATATAATGTACTTCGCACAATTCTTAAAGCATTGGATTGGTCAAGGCACACTTTGGGAGGAAGTAGAGCTAATTGGGGCATAGCCATGGACTTTGGACAAAACTCACCTTCCTTACCTGCCATAGGTTGTTGTAGTATAAAAAGTTCTGGTTGCTGTTGCTGCGGTGAGCCAGCAGCCTGCTGAGAAGTGCAAGCGCCTAGCAAAATGTTCAGCTGTCTGAGCTTTGAGAAACAGTGAGATCACACAGAGCATGTTAGGTTCATGCTCTCAGCATACAGATGGCAGTGCCAATGCAGGTATGGGTGGAAATAACAGTAAATGTATAATTCTCTCTCAGGATGTGACAAAAGAAAGTGTTAGCTACCTTGCCACCACCTGCAACGTCTGGCACCTCTGTCGTCTTTGCCAATTAAAAGACAGAGAAAGTGGGCAAGCCTTCCGGGCTCTCGTTTGCACAATGTTCGTTTGCATAAAATAGGACCATCTGTTCTGAAAACCTTACWTTTTTTTTTACTGTGACTTGAATGTGTTAACGCTGTGAAGCTGGGTTTGTATGCCAATCGATTTCCTTTTTTCGCTTTTGGCTGACGCACTCATACTGTAGCTCTATCGCAGTGTACATCCACTTTAGATGAAAACATGGTCCCATGTAGCTCAGTTGGTAAAGCATGGTGCTTGCAATGCCAGAGTTGTGGGCTTGATTCCCATGGGGGACCAGTATGAAAAAGTATAAACATGTATCACCTGCTCTGGATAAGAGTATCTGCTGAAATGTAAATGTCCAGTTCTGATTACACTACTCTATGGTCCTTCCCTGTCTGTATTACATCAATAAACCAAATAGTCAGGCATCTAAAATCACATCATTAATGGCACTTTCCACACTGAGACTCCCCTGGCACGAGCCAGAGTTTACATATGTTTATGCTGAGTGCATTTGTTTTCATTGGCACTGGTGGACACACAAACACAACACACACACTGTTCAGGGGGTAAGGCCACTGCAGGGGCTAGAGAGTTTACTCTACCCAGTACAACACCCGTGTCTGGCATTGATGCATGCGTTCGAGAACAGCCAGCGTGTGGCGTTAAGGGGATGATGGATTAACAGCAAATGAGAAATTTTTACAAATGCTGCCTGGACCCTGAGCTGAGCGCTTTCAGAGTGGCTGTGTCTTTGTGCGAGCTGATGACCATTCAGCAGGCAGCCAGAAGCCCATCACCATGTTTGCCTCTGGAGCCCCCACGACCCCCCCACGACCCCCCCGTTCTAACTGTGAGCCTCCCTGCCAGGGATCACAACAGATGGTGAACATGTGGACTGAGTACGCCAATGAATCTTCAGTGATTTCTGTATGCACCCACATACAGTCAGGTCCAAAATGATTGGCACCCTTGATAAAGATGAGCAACAAAGGTTGTACCCACTGGTTGAGTCAGCGTTGTTTCAATGTATTGTGACGGGGAATCTACGTGGAAAATACATTGGATCTTTAAAAAACAGTAATCAACTGTTGTTTTGATGGTGAAATTTCAACCATAGCATTACGCAATCATTGTCACCATATTTTCACATAGACAAATCTTTTAAAAAATRTGTTACATTTGTACCTTTAAAATGATCAGTAAAACTATCAGAAAAAACTATATTCTGGGCATCACCTCCTACTGGAGAATTGATATACAGCTACCCTTTAGTCTCTCATCCAGGGTTTTAACCATGCCCAGCCCTGCTTAGCTATGATATTTGTCACTGAGTATTACCAATGTGCTTCAAGAAAAAGAATGTTGAGAGATCTCCACTTAAAAATAAAGAGATCCACTGTTGCTATCAAAGCCATTCCAAAGGGTAGGTTTCACAGAGCAAATKAAATGTAACCATACTTTATTAATTAAATGTCATAAATAATGCTATTTAGAATTATATAGCATTTGCAAAGTCATCAACAGCTATTGTTTTAATTCAACCCATATTGGGTTTTTTGGGGGGGGGGGGCATAATACAATAGGCCTAGGGTTTCAAGCTCTGGTTGATTTCATATGTAATGATGTTTTGGAAAATTGATATGTCTTTGGTTGTCGACGCAACCAATTTATCAACATTTGAAGGAGTATCTTCTGCTTGGATAGTTCCATCTGTGCCACTGACTTAGTCTGTGTCACGCCCTGACCTGTTTCACCTGTTCMTGTGATTGTCTCCACCCCCTCCAGGTGTCGCTGATTKTCCCCAGTGTATTTATCCCTGTGTTTCCTGTCTCTCTGTGCCAGTTYGTCTTCTATGTTTAAGTCAAGTCAACCAGCGTGTTGTTCCTGTACTCCTTTTGCTATTCTCCTTTTTCTAGTCCTCCCGGTTTTGACCCTTGACTGTTCTCTGGACTTTGTACCCACCTGCCTGACCATTCTGCCTGCTTTGACCACAAGCCTGTCTGCCACTCTGTACCTCCTGGACTCTGATCTGGTTTTGACCTTTTTGCCTGTCCATGACCATTCTCTTGCCTACCCCTTTGGATTAATAAACATTGTAAGACTCCAACCATCTGCCTCCCCTGTCTGCATCTGGGTCTCGCCTCGTGTCATGATAGTCTGACTTTAATTCCAGTTTGTTTACAAATTTATAATTGATATGTTAGATTCACGTCTTCATGTCAACCAAAAACAAAAGTTAAAGAATAGGGTTAAATTAAACTTAATTTAAAGTGCATTTAAAGTTTGATTCAATTTCGTCCTATTCTTTAACTTCGAATACGACAACATTTTTGGTAGAGATAGAGATGTGAATCCAACATATCAATTATTAATGTGTAGACAAACTGGAATTGAAGTCAGAAGTCAGTGGCACAGATGAAACTATCCAAGCAGAAGATAMATCTCTTTCAAATGTTGATATTTGGTTGCATTGACAACCAAACACAAGTTAATATAACYTTTGAAGTAGCCTTAATATTAGGATATTTATTGTATCTTACAAACTAACGTAACATTAAATGTATATTTACATGTTGGTCATTTAGCAGATGCTCTTATCCAGAGCGACTTACAGGAGCAATTAGAGTCAAGTGCTTTACTCAAGGGCACGGCGACAGTATGTTTGACCTAGTCGACTAACGCATCCATGGCCACATTTTGAGGTTACTGTAACTATACATTTCTTCCTATGTAATTATATAAAGCATGCATGTTCAAGATAGCATGCATAGGTCGTTGCAGGTCTGTCGAGATCTTCACAATTGCTGTAATAATYTGTACAGAATCTCGAACGGCATTGATCAATTGCACCATGTACTTTTAATGTAATCTCAACTGCAATCCAGTKTGGTTCTGCTATTAGATGAAGCACAGCGATAACACATTAATCTGACATTGTATTCCCATTTGAACTTTGCTGTGCTTTTAAACGGTTGAAAGCACAGTGATATAAACCAATTATCAGACATTGTTTTTCCTTTGGAATTTGTTTGTGATTTTTGAATATTGAAAGCATAGTGGGAAATGTAGCAAACTTTTGGCTGTCTTTTTAAGTGGGTGAATATAGGTTGCAATCTCATTGATCAACGTCTCAACCAAATATTACCCAATWATCCACGTTCAAATTATATGGTGTGACCAGTGGGTAGAATTCTTCCAATTTCATTTCAGCAATGACACCAACCTATACAGACACATTCTTTATCCATTTTGCTGGTCTCTTGTGTCTATTAAATAGAACACAACATTTTCTTTGCAACTTTGTGTAGAAAACCAATAGATTTGGCTCATGATAAAAACAATTTGTGTGGTCATCTTCGAAATGTAATCCAGTCCTCCATGAAAGMAAATGTAAATGTCTGGAGTTTGCTAAACGGCATTGGCACTTGGATTGGAACTTAGATGACATAAAAATAGAGCTATTTGGCCATGCACCACAGTGGTGGGTTTGGCGCCGAAATAAGGATGCATAAGCATAAAATAACCCCAAACCTACACTCTTAGAAACAAATTGTCCTGGGGCCTTCCAGGGTGTGTCAACTTTATGCTCTATCACTTCCCCAAAGTCAATTAATTGAAGGTTAGCCACCTCTGTGTTTTGATTGTTTGAAGATGCGTTTGCCATATTTATCCTGGCACTGTGTTTACTYTCATCAGAATTCAGTAGTGGAATACTGAATTGATCAATCAGTAGGGTTTTTTAAGATACAGCATCTGGAATAGTAGAGATGCCATGTTATTCTAGAACAGCTGTAACATATTCCTCATAGCAGCACACTGAAGCATGGTTGTTACTATTCCCCTAATTATAATCGTAACAATTAGACAGGGTTTATCTAGGCAGAAAATTGAGATTCACAGCCTACCGTGCGACCTCATCTCAAGTTTGAATATATATATATATTGAATTGCACCGAATATATGTTCGGTGCAATTCAATTATCTCTCTCCTGTGCCTTCCAGGGATAAAAGGAGGGCAGAATGAAACAAAATCATGCAGTCTGTAGCTGTTCAAATGAGGTCAATAAAATAAACAGCGTGGCAGAGAAAGTGATTAGCAGTAAAACTAATAGAATGTGGAATATTTGATGTATTTAGAAAACAAGTTGTTTTATTTCGGGTTCCATGTTTTGGTTCTCTATTTGGCTGGCAATACTGTATATACTGCAATACTGTATATACTGCAATACTGTATAWACTGCAATACTGTATATACAGTAGCAGGGAGTACATTGGTAAACACTCTTATCTGTCAGTTATGTGATGTTTGTTTGATCATAAATTGCATAAGTGGCGTAGTCTAATCTACATTTCATTTTCTCTCTTTGAAAACTGAACGGAGAAACTGAAATGATCTCGGAGAAAACAGAATGTTTATTAACGAGGCACCACCCTATGACCGTTATTTTTCTTCCCACTTCCCAGAACTGCAGCCATCTTCCAAGAACCTCTGATGTTATCCAGACGCAGCCACTCTCCAGTCCATTCAATGATAGCCTCCTCTCTCCTCCCTTATCTCCTCCAGGCCTTTCTCTAAGAAAACACAGAAGAGCTCCATAGACTGAAGAACAGTTCAGTGTGATTGTGGGGACTGTTGTGCTGTGCCATTGTGAGGGCTTTTTCCACCCAAGGCCAACAGTAGGAAGAGGAGGTACGCTAGCCTAGGCATATGGGATACTGGAACCCCTCTGCTATGAATGCAATATTCAGAAAGGATCTTGCATAATTCATTGATTCTGTTATTTCGGAGAGTGATCCTCAAAGTGTAATGAGAGGACCCCCTTAATTTGACAGGCCTGTGAAGACAGTAGTGTGAAACCAACTGCTTTTCGTTTGGGACTCTCTCTTTGTGGGACGCGTTGATATCAGGATGATAATGAGGACTCTCTCTTTTCAAAATAATGGATTCGTTAATAACCAGTCTGGGGGTCTGGGAGGACTAGTTCAAAGGCCTTTATGATCTAAGAGCGAGCGTAGCAGCTTGTTGTCGACGTTTCCAAGCGAGAGATACTAGTGATTTATTTAGGTCACCATGGATAAAACACCATGTTGTTGTTACTGGACAAAATCAGTTCAGTAGTTTGGGAAATACAGCAGAGAGAGGAAACAACACGAACTACTTTGAAAGTAAGTTGTGACTGGTGAAATGTCGACAACACTCAAATGTTGCCTAGTGTCGCAATTAAGCGATTCAACATATTTATTGCCGCTGGGATCTGCTCCATGTATATTTATCAGACACAACAGCCTCTTTCGTGTGTGTGTCTGTGCCAGTGGGATTGAGCCAAGCACTGATGGTCATAGTTGTTGTTTGTTTGTTTGTTGTTGCAGCAGTAGGTGTAATACATAAAACATTAGTGTAATTGCRTTTCTGTATAGAATTCAGGACTACTTTCTCTCTTGTGCAGTGCCAACTAAGTTGTGAAAATGATGCGGGAGGTCAATACATTGTTCAAGACCAAGAAGATGTTATGACACCGATTTAAGAATTTGGATAGACTGTGAAAGTCTCACCACATTTTGAAAATAAACAACATGGAAGACACCAGACATTTTTTCCCTCATTACAGTAGTCATCAGTCACCTGCAAGGTCTCTTCCCAGCAATTTATCCACCTAAATATCTAGGCCATACTGTGCAAATCATGTGTTAGCAGACCAAATAAAATATTCACCTCATCCAACATTCAATCATGCAGYTCCTTAATACAACAGACACAGTAGACGGAGACCACATTSCATGACTATTARCMAACATCCAGCTGTATCGTGCCTTTCCAGGTCTGTTCCGGATGAATTTGTTGTGGCCAAATAAGTGGGGAGAAATGGGAGTGGTGGTATGGGATGCTGGGGTCCCCATGTGGGTCACCTCTCAGGCAACATCCCAGACTTAGGCTGCATCCCAAATGGCAYMCTATTCCCTACATAATGCACTACKTTTGACCAGGGCCCATAGGGTAGTGTACCTCAAAAGTAGTGCATTATGTAGAGAAAAGGGTTCCATTTAGGATGCAGTCCTAGACAGCTGCACCTCAGCCTCAAACAGCTGGGGGAGAAAGACTGTTAGCAGGCAATTTATTCCCCATCCCTCCATCCTCCCTCCTTCAGACACCTTCACGCTTTCCTGATAAACTGTTTTTGTCGCCTATAAGTTCTATGTACCGCACATCGGTGTACCTGCACGCTGATAGGCACGTGCAACCTGGCTATAATGCATGGAATGTATGTATAGAATATGGAACTTCACCCCTACATGTTAGTCAGGTCTAATCCACCTCTCTACTTGGGTGAATACCGAAAGAATGTTGATRCGTACACTACTGATCAAAAGTTTTAGAACACTTACTCATTCAAGGGTTTTTCTTTATTTTTTACTATTTTCTACATTGCAGAATAATAGTGAAGACATCAAAACTATGAAATAACGCATATGGAATCATCTATTAACCAAAAAAGTTTTAAACAAATGAAAATATATTTTATATTTGAGATTCTTCAAATAGCCACCCTTTGCCTTGACGACAGCTTTGCACACTCTTGGCATTCTCTCAACCAGCTTCATGACGTAGTCACCTGGAATGCATTTCAATTAACAGGTGTGCCTTGTTAAAAGTTAATTTGTGGATTTTCTTTCCTTCTTAATGCGTTTGAGCCAATCAGTTGTGTTGTGACAAGGTAGGGGTGGTATACAGAAAATAGCCCTATTTGRTAAAAGACCAAGTCCATATTATGGCAAGAACAGSTCAAATAAGCAAAGRGAAWYGACAGTCCATCATTACTTTAAGACATGAAGGTCAGTCAATACRGAAAATGTCAAGAAHTTTGAAAGTTTCTTCAAGTGCAGTCGCAAAAACCATCAASCGCTATGATGAAACTGKCTCTCATGAGGACCRCCACAGGAATGGAAGACCCAGAGTTGCCTCTGCTGCAGAGGATAAATTCATTAGAGTTACCAGCCTGAGAAATTGCAGCCAAAATAAATGCTTCACAGAGCTCAAGTAACAGACACATCTCAACATCAACTGTTCAGAGGAGACTGCGTKAATCAGGCCTTCATGGTCGAATTGCTGCAAAGAAACCACTACTAAAGGATACCAATAAGAAGAAAAGACTTGCTTGGGCCAAGMAACACGAGCAATGGACATTAGACCGGTGGAAATTTGTMCAAATTKGAGATTTTTGGTTCAAACTGCAGTGTCTTTGTGAGACGCGGTGTAGGTGAACGGATGATCTTCGTATATGTATTTCCCACCGTAAAGCATGGAGGAGGAGGTGTTATGGTGTGGGGGTGCTTTGCTGGTAACACTGTCTGTGATTTATTTACAATTAAACTTAACCGGCATGGCTACCAGAGCATTCTGCAGCGATACGCCATCCCATCTGGTTCGGGCTTAGTGGGACTATCATTTGTTTTTCAGCTGGACAATGACCCAACACACCTCCAGGCTGTTTAACTTTAGGGATAGGGGGCAGCATTTTCAGTTTTGGATGAATTGGTGCCCAAATTGAACGGCCTCCTACTCTGTCCCAGATGATAATATATGCATATTATATGGATAGAAAACACTCTGAAGTTTCTAAAACTGTTTGAATTATGTCTGTGAGTATAACAGAACTCATATGGCAGACAAACTTCCAAACAGGAAGTGAAAATTCTGAAAAGGGTCGATGTGAAAGTCATCGCCTATTCAAATCCCTGTAATTTATGGATCTGTTTGCACTTCATACGCCTTCCACTAGATGTCAACAGTCAGTAGAACGTGGAATGAAGCCTCTAGTGTGATATGGGGCCAGATGGGAGCTATTTGAGTCACTGGTCTGGCAGATTGCCAGTTCCTGGTCACGCACGCTAGACATGGGATGTCAATGTGTGCCATTACTTTTACAGACATGAAGAAATGCTCCGGTTGGGACGTTATTGGAATATATATTATAAACAACATCCTGATATTGATTCTCAACTAAGTTTTGACCAGTTTATTTGACTTGTAATATAACTTTTTGAAGTTTTCGTCCGACTTTACGTTCACTTTGCGCCAGTGTTTGACACCGAGTACTACACATGCTAGCTAAAGTTTGCTAATTCGACTAAGTAATGGACATTATCGAACAAAACAACGATTTATTGTGGAACTAGGATTCCTGGCACTGCATTCTGATGAAAGATCATCAAAGGTAAGGGAATATTTATGATTATTTCGTTATTTCTGTTACTCCAACATGGCGGAGAAAATGTTGTTTCTATCTGACACAGTGGTTTGCATTAAGACCAGTGTATCTTTAATTATATGTAAAACATGTTATCTTTCATCAAAGTTTTATGATGAGTATTTCTGTGATATTTTGGAGGCATTTCTGAACAGGCGCCAATGTAAACCGGAGATTTTGTGGATATAAATATGCACATTATCGAACAAAAAAAAATGTATTGTGTAACATGAAGTCATATGAATGTCATCTGATGAAGATGTTCAAAGGTTAGTGATTCATTTTTATCTCTATTTGGGTTTTGTGAAAGCTATCTTTGGCTGGGAAAAATGGCTGTGTTTTTTGGATTTGGTGGTGAGCTAACATAAATATATGTTGTGTTTTCGCTGTAAAACATTTTAAAAACGATGGGTGGATTAACAAAGATGTTTATCTTTCATTTGCTGTATTGGACTTGTTAATGTGTGAAAGTTAAATATTTCAAAAAATACTTTTTCAGCGGAATGTTGGGGGGGCGGGGTTCCCTAGCGGAACGCGTGTCCTAGAAAGGCTAAAGGGCTATTTTACCAAGAAGGAGAGTAGATGGTGCTGCCACAAATCCCCCGACCTCAACCAAATTGAGATGGTTTGGGAGGAGTCGGGCCGCAGTGTGAAAGATAAAGCAGCCAACAAGTGCTCAGCATATGTGTGAACTCCTTCAAGACTGTTGCAAAAGCATTCCAGATGAAGCTGGTTGAGAGAATAACAAGAGTSTRCAAAGCTGGCATCAAGGCATAGGGTGACTGTTTGAAAAATCKCAAATATATTTTTATTTGTTTTAAACTTTTTTGGTTACTACATGATTCCATATGTGTTATTTCATAGTTGTTATGTCTTCACTATTATTCCACAATGTAGAAATAGTMCAAATAAAGAAAAATCCTTGAATGAGTWGGTGTTCTAAAAGTTTTGACCAGTAGTGTATATTTAGAGAAAGCTTTTTTTTTCACACTCCTGTCTAGAATAGAGCCTGGCAACAGTACAATACTGTGTCCTACAATGTCTGCATTTTATGTAACAAAAATAAACAAGCCAACAGGGAGAAATAGGAGGAACAATATTCACTGGTATCACAGGAGGCTGCCGAGGGGAAAATGGCTCATAATAATGGCCGGAAAGGCGCAACTGGAATGGCATCAAACACCTGGAAACCACTTGATTGATGTACAGTATTTGATACCATTCCACTGATTCCGCTCCAGTCATTAACAGGAGCCTTTYCCCCCCARTTCAGGTGCCACCAACCTCATGTGACGGGTATATAAGCCATCATTCAGTCCGACTATAATTGAATGTCAGGACAATCACTGACATTCCTCCATACCAGTCTCTGTGTCAGTGCATTGTTAAGCCCAGGGAATGAGTGCTGGGAAAATGTCCTTTATTAAAATGCTGATCCATGTGTATACACAGAAAATAAAGACRAAAGTCCCCGTGAGAGGTTTGGCACAGAATCTGAATGAAAACAGAAAACACTGAGCCTTTCTTGGCTAGTCATTTCCCTTGGTAGTGATGTGGATACATGTCCAAGGCAGCTAGATGAATGGCTATAGGGGAGATAAACTAAGAAATGCAGTTCCTGTTCCTCTAGTTGTGTAGAATAATCCTAGCGCTGCATCTATCATGGCTCCCATTGAAATGAACAGATTGACTCCCACACAAGCGGCACGAAGAGGATAGATAAAGCATTGCTTCTCCTTGCCGTGACAGTTATTTATTGACCGTGGCTAAGGAGGGAGGGAGTGGATGGAGTAGGAAATGCATAAAACCATGGGATTAGTAAGGTAAAGACCATGGCTTACAGCAAAACCTGCTGCTACAGGCACAAGGACCTGTTGAGACATGTATGTGGTATTCACTTGCTCTTATCTGCAACCTAGGACATAATGACGTGCATTTGTAATTTATCTACAATGTGATACTGGTGAATGTGTTATTAAACCTTGTCTGTGTTTAGAATAAGGGGTCAGAACATTTATTTTTGTTAAAATGTATTTTTGTTACCTTTTCATTTACATTACATTTACATTTAAGTCATTTAGCAGACGCTCTTATCCAGAGCGACTTACAAATTGGTGCATTCACCTTATGATATCCAGTGGAACAGCCACTTTTCTAAATGCATTTTTCCTTCTTTCCCTCCAATTTCCTTATCCAGCTGGAGAGTGATAAAACTGTTTAGGTTTTGTTGAGGATGCCACTCAGCTTCTGACCTTAAACTGTTCATTCCCTTTCTCTCTCCCTGGGTTTGTAAAATGGAGAACTGCTGGGCTGAATTGAATCTGCCCTAAGTCATTCTGTCAAACAGCAGGAGTTTCTCAGGGGAAAGAAAATTCCCCTAGCTGACAATGGAGGAGGAGTGATCTGCTCTGAAACAGCCTTTTCAATCTCAACTTCAGCTAGCTAAGGCTTGTAAAGCCGATATGTGATGACTCCATAGTCGGCGTTACGGATTGGCTAATGGAAAATGCTCCCATTATATTTATATGTACATATTCTCATTCACCGCTTTAGATTTGTGTGTAGTAGGTAGTTGTTGGGGAATTGTTAGACTACTTGTTAGATATTACTGCACTGTCGGAACTAGAAGCACAAGCATTTCGTGACACTCGCATTAACATCTGCTAACCATGTGTTTGTGACCAATGCAATTTGATTTGATTTKATTSGKGGAAAAAGTGTATCTTATAAATTGTACTGTCCAGTTGCTGGTGATTCTCCAAAAAAACATCAAAAATTCATAAAGATATTAAATCCATGGTTCCTCGGCATCTTAGCTGCCGCACATCTAGAATTTCCCAACATCTTTGCAGGAACTAGTAGTTTCTATGCGAAGATGTCAGGCCACATGTAGCAGATGACACCGCATCACACAGTGCCACCAAAACAAAGATCTACACAGATGCAAGAGGCATTTCCTCATTCAATACAAAACATGGATTTAATAACTTTCCAAATGTTCTCTGGTTTTTATAGAACCACCTGCACATGGACACAGACATTTATAAGATACACTTTTTCCCGAATCAAGAATGAAAAAAGTAGTTGAAAAATATTTGACATCGTTTTCCGTTAGTCAAGCGGTAACGTCGACTATGGAGTCATCACATATCGACTTTACAAGCCGGAAATAGGGTGCCATTTGGAACACAAGTGTCTTCACTGCCGCATAATATTTGATGCAATAAAACTGATCACAATGAGAAACAAGATCACAATGCAATAATTRTATACACTCTTAGAAAAAAGGGTCCCATAATGGTTCTTCGGCTGTCCCCATAAGAGAACCCTTTTTGGTTCCATRTAAGAACCCTTTTTGGTTCCATGTAGAACCCTCTGTGGAAAGGGTCTGAAACCCAAAAGGGTTATCCTTTGSGGACAGTCAAATAACCATTTTAGGTTCTAGATAGCTCCTTTTTTGGGGGGAGTGTATGAGGATCTATGTAGAAGAACCCTTAGGACCCTTACAACTCCTAACAACTCATGTGTGGCTTGTAAGCTTTGTAGGGCAAAACAGATTACAAGTGCGTGTTCGTGAGAGTCTCAGCTTTTCATGGTGGGTCATAACCGTTCGGACTTTACTGATGTTTTCGTGAGAAGAACAGTTTTCGGGTCTACCCTTGTCTCACAAACACTGCTCTAGTTCAGCCCCCATCAATCGCACAGGCTTGTGGTCGGCATCAGTGGATGCAGAACAAACTAGATTCAGCCGCGGGACGATTGTTTCTTGAGCGGATGGCCGAGGGACCAGAACATAATTACCAATAATTTGTAGACTTCAAAGAAGCCCAAAACAGATATGTTTGACTAAAACATAATAATTTCAAACCTTGCTTACATTTGTATATGATCACATGTCTCTCTATTATGCATGGGAATACTTGGGAACAGAGTTATTCAATTAAAATCACTTGGAGTTGATTTCCTGGTGTTTTTACAGTCTTTTATGTCCAACAAAGAAAATTGAAAACATTGATTTATTTTTTTGCTCAGAAAACTTTGGGGGCCGTATAAAACTGCCCACGGGCCGCCAGTTGGGGAACCCTGAAATKGACAAATCCAATGCAAAAAAACAGAAGTCTGTAGCTCAAACACMCCTTAAGAGGGTCTGGAACAACTGAAGTATCACTGAAGATAGTGTGGGAGTCAAAGGATTCAACTGGTTGGGCCTCATATCAATCACAATGTTCCAGTTTAATTTAGGAATTGTTGTTTCAGAATGCGTATTTTAATCTATAAATAATTGTGGGAGAGTGGAATCAAATGAAGTTTATTGGTTGCATACACAGATTTGCAGATGTTATCGCAGSTGCAGCGAAATGCTTGTGTATCTAGCTCCAACAGTGCAGTAATAATAATATAATAGAAGTGCGACTATTTAGTGAATTATTGTAGCCATGTGATTGTGAACTGTG
This sequence comes from Salvelinus sp. IW2-2015, assembly GCF_002910315.2. Taxonomy (NCBI): domain Eukaryota; kingdom Metazoa; phylum Chordata; class Actinopteri; order Salmoniformes; family Salmonidae; genus Salvelinus; species Salvelinus sp. IW2-2015. The sequence continues at coordinate 42,068,276 of NC_036854.1, forward strand.
AGCTGATTGGTCCGTTTGAATGAATTGTTTGTGTGTTCTGATTGGTTGCAGGTGTGGCTGGAGAATGAACCGCCACCTGCTTGTTACACGATTGTCTAAATATAATGTTAATACAGTACATTAGCGTGCCTTGTTATCGTTGGACTCTTAATAACCCTTAGAGTCTAAAGGCCTGGGGTTGGGTTTCTTCTAAGCTAACATATGGAATTGTTTTAATGATTGCCATACATTTAGCTATTTGATTTAGAATTGTACTGCCTTACTGCTATTAGCCCATAGAAACGCATTGAATAACAGTGTGTGTCTGGACACGGCCACGTCTGTGTCTGGTCCTGCACAGAGAGAAGTTATTGTGTTTCTGAATGAATTTCGTCTAGACAGACACGAGTATTTCCTGCAACTCAACTCTCTGGAGCCTTGACACGTGCACACATGCATCTCTAGAAAAACGTAGAGTCAATGAAGGAAATCCTGACAGGCTCTCAAATTGATTTGATTCGCTCTTGTAAAAAGACRGTTCATATAGTATGATCTTTCTCAGAGAATATTCATAGCCAACCTGGTCTCAAATCTTTTCATATTATTCTGTAAGTAAATCCGAAACACCCTAGTATGATATGTTACGTATCATATCGTATGTATTCATTTGTGGATGTCCATCACTCTTCATATGATATGTTACAAATGACAATTAATATTATATGTTACGAATTTGCAAATGTTCAATATGTTACGAATTTGCTAAACGTGCAAAAATGTATGATATGTTACGAATTCTAACTAATTCTAACTAATGTTAACTAGCTCGCTAACATTAGCTAGCTCACTAACATGAGCTAGGTTAGTGGTCAGGGGTTAGGGTTAAGGTTAGGCTTAAGTTTAGGAGTTAGGTTAAAGGGTTAAGGTTAGGTTTAGGGGAAGGGTTAGCAAAAAGGTTTTAGGGTTAGGGGAAGGGTTAGCTAACATGCTAAGTATTTGCAAAGTAGCTAAGAAGTTGCAATTAGTTGAAAAGTTGCTAATTAGCTCAAATGCGATGATGATGATGCGATTCRAATTCGAAACCTTTGGGTTGCTAGACGTTCGTGTTATATTGCCACCTATCCACCCCGACCAACCTCCCTCCTTTCGTTTTCTCCGTAAGTAACCATCTGTCTTATATAAACATACCAAACTTTACATATAAAACTAAATAAAGAGTCACAGATTTACATACAGAATAATATGAAGTGCTCTGTGACCAGGTTTTAACGTCTTAGATTTACGTACAGAGTAATACRAACTGCACTTAGACCAGGTTGCAACAGCTCTTCTTCTACAGAGTTCTGAGTGTAATAGTTCACAGACTGTGTATTTGATCCTCATGCTTATGTGTAGTGTATATAAGATAATGGTTGATGAGTAGACTCATATGTCCAAATTTATATAATGCTCAATGGATGGGTCAAGAGGAGTTTGAAATGGCACAGTTCCATTATAAACTCACAGCTTATCATCCTGTCTCTGTGAGACCTGTCCCATATTTGGGATCGTTATAAATATACTGCACATAGACAATGGAACATATTTTGCTTCAACAGTGCATACTTGACTATTTGAATGTTTAAAGTTGRTGCTCTTATATGAGGTTGTACTTGTATCACACAAACATAATGTTAAAGCTGATGWCATGGTGACAATGTCTGGGTGTAGTCCAACACAGTTTGGTCACCACTGCTTTGCCCAAGTTATTAAAACGTAATGATTAGAGCTGTAGTTCAAGGTTTATTAATGTGTTTATTGTCACAGAAGACATTTTCAATGTATTTTATTTTACAACTGTAATCTAAAGATGTAACACTATACATATATTAACAGCAGACTTGTACATTTCCTCAGTGAAAGCAATGTACTGAGCAAATGTCAAATTGGCTTTTTACCAAATTACCGTACGACAGACCATGTATTCACCCTGCACACACTAATTGACAARCAAACAAACCAAAACAAAGGCAAAGTCTTCTCATGCTTTGTTGATTTCAAAACAACTTTAGACTCAATTTGGCATGAGGGTCTGCTATACAAAAATAAATCCATGTACAAACAGCAAGCGTGCGGTTAAAATTGGCAAAAAACACACATTTCTTTTCACAGGGCCAAGGGGTGAGACAGGGATGCAGTTTAAGCTCCATTCTCTTCAACATATATATCAAYGAATTGGCTAGGGCACTAGATCAGCACCTGGCCTCACCCTACTAGAATCTGAAGTCAAATGTCTACTGTTTGCTGATGATCTGGTGCTTCTGTCCCCAACCAAGKAGGGCCTACAGCACTTAGATCTTCTGCACAGATTCTGTCAGACCTGGGCCCTGACAGTACATTTCAGTAAGACAAAAATAAGTTGGTTCCAAATACAAATTCCATCTAGACACTGTTGCCCTAGAGCACACAAAAAACGATACATACYTCAGCCTAAACATCAGCTCCACAGGTAACTTCCACAAAGCTGTGAACGAGCTGAGGCACAAGGCAAGAAAGGCCTTCTATGCCATCAAAAGGAACATAAAATTTGACATACCAATTAGGATCTGGCTAAAAATACTTTAATCAGTTATAGAACGCATTGCCTTTTATGGTTGTGAGGTCTGGGGTCCGCTCAAMAAACAAGAATTCACAAAATGGGACAAACACCAAATTGAGAATCTGCATGCAGAATTATGCAAAAATATCTCCCGTGTACAACGTAAAACAYCAAATAATGCAYGCAGAGCAGAATTAGGCCRATACCCGCTAATTATCMAAATCCAGAAAAGAGACGTTAAATTCTACAACCAMCTAAAAGGAAGCGATTTCCAAACCTTCCATAACAAAGCCATCAMCTACAGAGAGATGAACCTGGAGAAGCATCCCCTATGCAAGCTGGTACTGGGACTCTGTTCACAAACAGACCCCACCGAGCCCCAGGATAGCAACAAAATTAGACCCAACCAAATCATGAGAGAACAACAAAAGATAATTACTTGACACATTGGAAAGAATTAACAAAAAAACAGAGCAAACTAGAATGCTATTTGGCCCTAAACTTAAGGAAAGCTTTGACTATGTACAGAYTCAGTGAGCATAGCCTTGCTATTTAGATAGGCCACCGTAGGCAGATCTGGCTCTCAAGAGAAGACAGGCTATGTGCACACTGCCCACAAAATGAGGTGGAAACTGAGCTGCACTTCCTAATCTCCTGCCAAATGTATGTCCATATTAGAGACCCATATTTCCCTCAGATTACACAGATMCACAAAGATCTTGAAAACAAACCCAATTTTGATGAACTCCTATACACTGCTCAAAAAAATAAAGGGAACACTTAAACAACACAATGTAACTCCAAGTCAATCACACTTCTGTGAAATCAAACTGTCCACTTAGGAAGTAACACTGATTGACAATAAATTTCACATGCTGTTGTGCAAATGGAATAGACAAMAGGTGGAAATTATAGGCAATTAGCAAGACACCCCCAATAAAGGAGTGGTTCTGCAGGTGGTGACCACAGTCCACTTCTCAGTTCCTATGCTTCCTGGCTGATGTTTTGGTCACTTTTGAATGCTGGCGGTGCTTTCACTCTAGTGGTAGCATGAGACGGAGTCTACAACCCACACAAGTGGCTCAGGTAGTGCAGCTCATCCAGGATGGCACATCAATGCGAGCTGTGGCAAGAAGGTTTGCTGTGTCTGTCAGCGTAGTGTCCAGAGCATGGAGGCGCTACCAAGAGACAGGCCAGTACATCAGGAGACGTGGAAGAGGTCGTAGGAGGGCAACAACCCAGCAGCAGGACCGCTACCTCCGCCTTTGTGCAAGAAGGACCTCCAGCAGGCCACAAATGTGCATGTGTCTGCTCAAATGGTCAGAAACAGACTCCATGAGGGTGGTATGAGGGCCCGACGTCCACAGGTGGGGGTTGTGCTTACAGCCACACACCTGCAGACGTTTGGCCATTGCCAGCAGAAACACCAAGATTGGCAAATTCGCCACTGGCGCCCTGTGCTCTTCACAGATGAAAGCAGGTTCACACTGAGCACATGTGACAGATGACAGTCTGGAGACGCTGTGGAGAACGTTCTGCTGCCTGCAACATCCTCCAGCATGACCGGTTTGGCGTGGGTCAGTTGTGTGTGTGCATTTCTTTGGGGGCCGCACAGCCTCCATGGGGCTCGCCAGAGGTGACTGACTGCCATATGTCCAGAGAAGATCCTCAGACCCTGTGAGACCATATGCTGGTGCGGTTGGACCTGGTTCCTCCTAATGCAAGAACAATGCTAGACCTCATGTGCTGGAGTGTGTCAGCAGTTCCTGCAAGAGGAAGGCATTGATGCTATGGACTGGCCCGCCCGTTCCCCAGACCTGAATCCAATTGAGCAATCTGGGACATCATGTCTCGCTCCATCCACCACGCCACCCTTGCACCACAGACTGTCCAGGAGTTTGCGGGATGCTTTAGTCCAGGTCTGGGAGGAGATCCCTCAGGAGATCATCCCACCCCTCATCAGGCATGCCCAGGCGTTGTAGGGAGCATACAGGCACGTGGGAGCACACACACTACTGAGCCTCATTTTGAATTGTTAAGACATTACATCAATGTTGGATCAGCCTGTGTGTGGTTTTCCACTTTAATTTTGAGTTGTACTCCAAATCCAGACCTCCATGGTTTGATAAATTTGATTCCCATTGATAATTTTTGTGTGATTTTGTTGTCAGCACATTCAACTATGTAAAGAAAAAGTATTTAAAGAATATTTCATTCATTCAGATCTAGGATGTGTTATTTTAGTGTTCCCTTGATTTTTTTGAGCATGTATGTTGTGTGAAATACCACAGTGTGGCATCACTACAGCAAGATTTGTGACCTGTTGCCACAAGAAAAGGGCAACCAGTGAAAGACAACACCTTTGTATATACCAATATTTTTTATTTATTGGAACTTCTGTGAGTTAATGTTTACTGTTCATTTTATTGTTTATTTCACTTTTGTTTATTCTCTAGTTCACTTGCTTTGGCAATGTTAACATATGTTTCCCATGCCAATAAAGCCCTTAAATTGAATTGAAATTGAGAGAGCGAGATTCCAGTTTAGCACTCTATTGCTCAGATTCTGGATATAGTCATTGCACACCCAACTCTGGAGGGATTGAAGAGGTACATAAAATTGCTTCTTAGGGCATAAATACACTGTGAGAATCTTTGGAAGTTATTTTTTATTCCTTTTATGTCTGGTGACTAGGTGGCTCTTCTTGAATATACTTGCTTGACTGTATATACTATTACTAAGTGTTTTTTTTATTTGTTTATATGTTGGACTGCAGATTTTTGACCTGGTAGTGTCACGTCCGGTATTATTTTTATTTGTTGATGGTGATTTGGGTGGGTTATCTAGGTGTATTTGTATGTCTATGGTGGCCTGATATGGTTCCCAATCAGAGGCAGCTGTTTATCGTTGTCTCTGATTGGGGATCATATTTAGGCAGCCATTTCCCTTTTGTGTTTGTGGGATCTTGTCTATGTTTAGTTGCCTGTCTGCACTATTTGTATAGCTTCACGTTTCGTTTGTTGATTTTGTTGTTTTGTTCAGTGTTTCATTCATTAAAAGAGAATGTACGCTTACCACGCTGCGCCTTGGTCTCACTCATACGACGATCGTGACACGTAGTTTATGCTTTCGAGGAACACATTTATTTTTTCCAATCATGTACAGGTCCTGAGACGTGTCCCTTCTGGTACATGTCTAAGTCTTAATTCAGCCAGTCAGTCAGCCAGTAAACCAGTCAGCCAGTCAGTTAGTGGGAAGGAGGGGAATACACTTAATCTTGTACTAGCGTCAAGAGGGCCAGTTTACACACAGTTGCTCTTTAGGAGATCGAGGAGTATTGGCTACAATGTGGTGTTGTGTTTTATTGCCCCCTTCTCCTCAGTTACAACTACCTCAACCAGATCTAGCCATCATTAAGTAGAGATATCTCTGCTATGTGGTCCCAAGTGTCACAGCGTCTTGTCAAGTGGAAATACTGTACTTGTTTTTCAAATGTGACGCTCTGGTGTTGGGTCATTTTGAACTGGTTTTCCTCAGTGTGTTGTTCAAATATGTTTTTTGCACCCTTGATTTCATAATGTACATTTTGGAGAATTCCACATTACCCCATATTTAGAAAAATCACAAGTGACCTATTTTCTACTATGCATAATCCATATTAAAATATTTGGCACATACATGCATATTATAACAACAGAACATGAAATGTTAATGTGAGCGGGGGTATACTATAGTACTGTATATTCTCTATGATATTCTTACGAATATGCTGTGATGTTRGTCATGTCCAATATGTTTTGTCAGACCAAACATCATTAACGATGAAAGCAGAATCGTCAGTGTTTGTCGTATCATCTTAGCGGTGAGATTGTGTTTGTTATCAAACGTTATGCCTGAGCTCGTTAACGTAATTMGCTTTTGTGATGATCCACTCCGTGAGATATCTCTGATACCTCTTCGTCAGAGCAATTGACCCACAATGATCCCAGAACTGGAGCGATCTGTACCAACAACACATCCCCAAGTGTTTTCTTCAAGATGTTGATGATAAATGTTGCTGCAAACATACATGTACATCCCCTTTTTTCTCATGTCAGTCTGCATTACAACCAATGTTTTCTATTTTATTATATTTATGTCACGTATTATGTGTTATGTATTTTAAATGAGTGTTTTRCAATTATTAGTCATGTAAATTCTGCATTTCTTTAGTTTTATCTGTGAGCAAGAATAAATMAACTCAATTGAAACACCTGCATTGTGCATTTTGTTTTGATAAGAGAGAAAAAAAGGAAAGCCAATCGGATGACGTGGGTCGGTGAGAGGGCTTCATATTCACAAAAGGAAAGGACATATTTCTTTGCTCCATTAAAGCTAAAGGCTTGGAACCAGATGCTCTACTAAAATAGCATAAGTCTCCATTTTCCTCCAGAGAAGAAATATGTCGTCTAATCATCGTACAGCACTCCTGAATCCAGACATATGGTGCTTTCATTGCTCCGCTGGTGCCAGCGTCTTGTGTCTAGTGATGATTTCATTGTTGTGCTTCTTTCTCTCTCTCGCTCTCTCACTCTGTCTCTGTCTCTCTCTCTGCTTCCTCCTCTCTCCATGCCTGCGCCTCTCCCTCTCTGTCTCTCTGTCTCTCTGCCTTCGCTTCTCTCCCTCTCTCTCTCTCTCTCTCTCTTTTCAAAGAGAGTGTGAGACTTTACATTTGAATAATTAGCGTCTGTGATAAATGACAGTGACTCATCCCAAGGGGACAAGACTGGAAATCTTACTTAAAGAAGACAAGCTTCACACACACACACACACTGTCCGCTAAATTAGCTATTTTATACCCTCAGTGAGAGTCAACAGGCAGTTTGGGATTTCAACATTAGTCTGCTTAGTCTTAGGAAAATACTGTATAATCACAGTATAAGACAGCTGTTTGCAAATGAAGATATCATGTYTAATTAAAACACTCTACATGCAGTCGTTCCGGTAYTAGTAGGAGCAGAGGAGTTTCTTTTCTTAGGTATTAGGAATTACTATTGCAAATATGTTGATAGTAATGTATGTTTAAGTGTTAAGGAACTGTTCTGTACTTTAAAAAATACTGTCTTTCAATTACGTATGACAGCCACTTGACTCCCAACGTACTGAAGTGATACAGACACAGAAAATATATACAAGTCTATGAAACAGTGGAAAGGAAGGCAGGAGTACTACATGTGTGTGAGGGATTTTACAGATATATTAACAGGAATAGACCCAGGGAATTAGAGGTTAAATCCATATCATTGTTTCACTTAAATCACATCCCAGTGATGATCAGACAGAGACAAGATGGAGAGGGAGTTAACTGTCATGGTTACGGGAAGAAATCCCAACTGTTCCCAAGAGTTAAACTTATTGATTTTAATTAGAATTCTGCCAGTATTTCTTCTTTAACTGTTTATGGGAATTTGCTAGTATTCTTGTTCAAGGCTGGTCTAGCCTTGTTCAGTTGGCCAGTATGTATCACATTTACAGCATACATCTTCTGCAGAGATATTGCAAAACACCCTCTAAGATGTTTCTCTTAGCTAACTGTCTGGGTCAGTGTGGAAGTATTTCTGTATTCCTGTTTACTGTTGAAGGAAATGTGTTCAGCTTGTCAGTAGGCATCACATATACCACATAGAGCTTCTGCAGAGATATTTCAAAAGCCCCTGCCATATGGTCCTTGACTCATAGCAGCTACCATAGATACAGTGTCTGGGTGAGTGTGGATGGGCAAAGACATTCAAACCACTTCCATAGATTACGCAATGACTCATTGTTTCAGCGTGTCCYTTTTTCCAGYCTCTGATTAAACCGGTTGACATTTTCTCTCTGTCCCTAAGTATTGACCAGCTAATTCCATTCATTCATACTTTGAAGTGAGGTGAGAGGATCTACATAGAAGCTGCACATCAGAAGACCTTTTCTTTTCAATTACGCTCATTAGTAGTCCACCCAGTGGCTCTGATGCGGAGGAGAATTAACACAGTGTTTGTTACTGTAGATAGAAGCAGACTTTGGTTTAAGTRGTATTTGTTTTCTTCCAAATCCTTTGAGTGCTTTACTGAGCATGCCTGGTGTACCCAGTTGGGTGTGGTTTGGGGTTTGCACTTTTGAGATATTCCCACTTCTCCCATTGCGCCAGACAATCCCAATAAAGTTCAAATAAGTTACTTAAAAGAAAACAAATACTATTTGAACCCAGGGTTTGACTAGAAGTGGGAGTAGCAACCAGTGGTGTAGGATAAACCCAAGTAAACATTATGGAAATGACACGGGAACTTGTCCTCCACCTGTGTGACATCAGGGCGGGTCTGGAGTCTGGTGAAGCAATGTGAGGTGAACCAAGGTGTTAGTTAGGTGTTAGAGCTGGGTGGAGGCTCCCAGTTCTTTCACAATGTTGTGAAATGTGCCTTTAGAATGTCAGTCATCGTTGTAATGCACGTTGGAGTGATAGATGTGTGTGTGTCACGAGTGGTTCTCTGTAGAAAAGGGCCTACTTTGTTTAACTGTGAACCAGACTGGTATTTTCTGACATTGTTCCACTTGTAAAGGCTGCAAGCTAATTTATGACGTCCATTCAGAAGTGAGAATTATGCAGGATTTCAGGTGGCTGTCAGGTAGTTGCTCCAGGGACTGTCATGATTACTATAATTATTTTGTAACCTATTCTAGAGGGGGACAGTATGTAGTGTACATTTAACCAGTCACTAACGTTAGTCAATCGTGTGCTTCCTCCGATGATTCACTTCTAGAAAACCTGAGGCTGAAAGGCAAATTGCAGCATTACTACTGCAGCTCTGTGGTCCAGTGTCTYTTAAGTTTAGTGAGGTATAAGGGGTGGTATGATAGCGCTCTAGTAATAACAACCCAACTGCCCCTTGACCCACAACATTAGAATACTGATGGACAATACACGACTATTGATGAGGCTAGGGCTAGTTCTGAGGTAAAATACAGAAATAAACATACCTACAACAGAGGCTCAGGCTAGTGCTATGGTGTCTGTACCCAGCATTAGAAGGTAAAAACACAGAAAGAAGGAAAGTGCCATGCTGCTGACTGGGGAAAAAAACAGCTGTAGAATTACTGTTACTAGTGCCTTGGCACCTGTACCCAGCATTAGAAGGTAAAAACACACATAGGAGGAAAGTGCCATGCACCTGACTGGGGAAAAACACAGCTGTAGAAGGGCTGTTACTAGTGCCTTGGCACCTGTACCCAGCATTAGAATGGTGAGGTAAAACCCCACAGCTATAGAGGAGGCTAGTGCCTTGGCACATGACAGATGAATATGCTCATGCATGCGGACAGGTGGCTGCAACACAGATAGGACCAGGGAGGGATGCTGGCACTTCGTCAAGTGAAGGGACCCACCACTGGGACATCTGAGAGAGCGAGAGAGAGAGAGAGAGAGAGAGAGAGCCCTGTCAGAAATACAAAAATAATGATGTTACAAAAAGGTCCAGTCACCAGGACCACAAACACAAATTCCATCTAGACACCGTTGCCCTAGAGCACACAAAAAACGATACATACCTCGGCCTAAACATCAGCGCCACAGGTAACTTCCATAAAGCTGTGAACGAGCTGAGAGACAAAGCAAGAAGGGCCTTCTATGCCAGCAAAAGGAACATAAAAGTCAACATACCAATTAGGATCTGGCAAAAAATACTTTAATCAGTTATAGAACGCATTGGTTGTCCGCTCAACAAACAAKAATTCATAAAATGGGACAAACACCAAATTGAGACTGCAAAATATCCCCCGTCTACAACGTAAAACACCAAATAATRCATGCAGAGCAGAATTAGGCCAATACCCACTAATTATCAAAATCCAGAAAAGAGCTGTTAAATTCTACAACCACCTAAAAGGAAGCGATTCCCAAACCTTCTATAACAAAGCCATCACCTACAGAGAGATGAACTTGGAGAAGAGTCCCCTAAGCAASCTGTTCCTGGGGCTCGGTTCACAAACACAAACAGACCCCAGAGAGCCCCAGGACAGCAACACAATTAGACCCAACCAAATAATGAGAAAACAAAAAGATAATTACTTGACACATTGGAAAGAATTAACAAAAAATGCAATTTGAACAGAGAGTACTGTACACAGTGGCAGAATACCTGACCACTGTGACTGACCCAAAATTAAGGAAAGCTTTGACTATGTACAGACGAGGGTGAGCATAGCCTTGCTATTGAGAGGCCGCCGTAGGCAGACTTGGCTCTCAAGGGAAGACAAGCTATGTGCACACAGCCCACAAAATGAGATGGAAACTGAGCTGCACTTCCTAATCTCCTGCCAAATGTATGACCATATTAGAGGCACATATTTCCCYCAGATTACACAGATACACAAAGAATTTGAAAAACACACCCAATTTTGATGAACTCCCATATCTACTGGGTGAAGTACCASAGTGTGCCATCACAGCAGCAAKATTTRTGACCTGTTGCCACAAGAAAAGGACTCTGGACTCTGATACAGCTTAGGCTGCTGGCATTAGGAAAAAGCCCTGGAAAAGCACCCCACACAGTTCCCAGCACTGTAAAACCAAGTGTTTTGGATCTGTAACACTTTTTAAACGCGTATGACTGCAAAACGCGTATGACATGCCTTGCATTTAGAATTTCAATGAAAACTCATCACAGTGTTAGATTGTAATCACCAGAACATGTTCATTTGCTGTAACACTTTGTAAACACRTTAAAATGTTTATTCAGCTCAAGGCGTTTAGGATTTAAACACTAAACACTGGAAGTGTTGTTGGGTATATTTACATATATCCCAGTATGCCTTTCGAGTGAATGTGAGAGATACCMACCCATGACTGTGTTTGTTAGTGACAAAGACATGGTTGTTGCATTTCATAACATCCATTTCTGAAGTCTTCTCCAACATTGTTGTCTGAAAGTCCTGCCTCATGGGCACATCAGATCTTGAAGTCACAATACATTGCTTCATTTAGTGATTATTCATTTCTATTGGAATCCAGCCAGAGGGAGAATATCCAACAATTGGAATACTTTATTAGCTGCAACCTGCACTCAAAATAACTGCTATGGTGAAAGATATAACAATTAAGAATATTGAAACAAGAACAACCATCTCAGTAATGGGTGCAATAAATCCAACCCCTTAGATTGGATTAGTTWAGAAACATTCAAGTTATTTATCTTTGTTCTGTATAAGATCAATTAATCAATCAATGTCCATGAGGAAACATAGATATTAAAACTAACTATTCTAAAAATCTACCTGCAACAAAGCATGCTGGGAAATATGATAATTTTTTTTACCTTTATTTAACTAGGCAAGTCAGTTAAGAACAAATTCTTATTTTCAATGACGGGCAGAACAACATATTTTTACCTTGTCAGGTCGGGGATTTAAAAATCTCAAGTATTATTGCATACAGCCGGGAAGAACTATTAGATCTGTCTCTTATACACATCTAGATGTGTATAAGAGACAGGTGTTACAGCCCGTCTGGTGTTCAACCTTCCCAAGTTCTCTCACGTCACCCCGCTCCTCCGCTCTCTCCACTGGCTTCCAGTTGAAGCTCGCATCCGCCACAAGACCATGGTGCTTGCCTACGGAGCTGTGAGGGGAACGGCACCTCCGTACCTTCAGGCTCTGATCAGGCCCTACACCCAAACAAGGGCACTGCGTTCATCCACCTCTGGCCTGCTCGCCTCCCTACCTCTGAGGAAGTACAGTTCCCCCTCAGCCCTGTCTCTTATACACATCTAGATGTGTATAAGAGACAGTCAGAGCAGCGTCAACTTACCAGCACTACGACCAAGAATACTACTTTCCCGAAGCAGATCCTTTGTCCGAACCACCCAGGGCATTTGAACTGATTCCAGAGGCTGACCCAAAACAACGCCACCGGAGAACTGCGGTCTGCTTGTCAGACTTCGGAGGAGCGCACACCACCCACCGCTTACGAGTATAGTACAGGAATAAACATCTCTCCGGTAAGAAGAAGGGCGGGGTGTATGTTTTATGATTAACGACTCATTGTGTAATTGCAACAACATATTGTTGGATTATCCCCCAAGAGAATTCTCCTCGGTTATAGTCACAGCCATGTATATCCCCCTCAAGCTGATACCACGTCGGCCGTCAAGGAACTTCACTGGATTTCATGCAAACTGGAAACCATGAGGTTGCATTCATTGTAGCTGGGGATTTTAACAAAGTAAATTTGAGGACAAGGCTACCTAAATTCTATCAGCATATTGACTGTAGTACTCGCGCTGGCAAAACACTGGATCACTGCTACTCTAACTTCTGCTATGCATACAAGGCACACCCCCACCCTCCTTTTGGCAAATCTGACCACGACTCCATTTTGCTCGTTCTTTCCTGTAGGCAGAAACTCAAAACTGGATGGACCTGTGCTAAGAAATATTCAACGCTGGTCTGACCAATCGGAATCCATGCTTCAAGATTGTTTTGATCACGCGGACTGGGACATGTTCCGGGTATCCTCAGAGAATAATATTGACGTATACACTGATTCAGTGAGTGAGTTTATAAGGAAGTTCATAGGAGATGGTGGACCCACTGTGACTGTTAAAACCTAACCTAACCAGAAACCATGGCTCGATGGCGCCGTTCGCAAAACTGAGAGGGTGAACCAGCACATTTAAACATKGAAAGTTGACTGGGTATATGGCCGAATACAAACAGTGTAGTTATTACCTCCGTAAGGCAATCAAACAAGCGAAATGTCAGTATAGAGACAAAGTGGAGTCGCAATTCAAGGGCTCAGACACAAGATGTATTTGGCAAGGTCTACAGAGAATCACTACAAAAGGAAAACCAACCACGTCACGGACACCAACGTCTTGCTTCCAGACAATGGCCGACGTGAGTAAGACATTTAAACGTGTTATCCCTCGCAAGGCTGCCGGCCCAGACGGCATCCCTAGCCGCGTCCTCAGAGCATGTGCAGACCACCTGGCTGGTGTGTTTACTGACATATTCAATTTCTCCCTATCCCAGTCTGCTGTCCCCACATGCCTCAAAACGGCCACCATTGTTCCTGTACCCAAGAAGGCAAAGGTAACGGAACTAAATGACTATCGCCCAATAGCACTCACTTCTGTCATCATGAAGTGCTTTGAGAGGCTAGTCAAGGATCATATCACCTCCAACTTACCTGTCACCCTAGACCCACTTCAATTTGCATACAGCCCCAATACATCCACAGAAGATGCAATCGCCATAACACTGCACACTGCCCTGTMCCATCTGGAATAGGAATACCTATGTAAGAAGGTTGAAGAAATGTGGCTTGTCACCTAAAACCYTCACAGACTTTTACAGATGCACAATTGAGAGCATCCTGTTGTTCTGTATCACCGCTTGGTACGGCAACTGCACCGCCCACAACCGCAAGGCTCTCCAGAGGGTGGTGCAGTCTGCACAACGCATCACCGAGGGCAAACTACCTGCCGTCCAGGACACCTACATTACCCAATGTCACARGAAGGCCAAAAAGATCATCAAGGACAACAACCACCAGAGCCACTGCCTGTTCACCCCGCTACCATCCAGAAGGTGAGGTCAGTACAGGTGCATCAAAGCTGGGACCGAGAGACTGAAAAACAGCTTCTATCTCAAGGTCATCAGACTGTTAAACAGCCATCACTAACACAGAGAGGCTGCTGCCTACATACAGACTTGAAATCATTGGCCACTTTAATAAATGGATCACTAGTCACTTTGATAATGCCACTTTTATAATGTTTACATATCTTGCATTATTCATCTCATATGTATATACTGTATTTTATACCTTCTATTGCATYTTGCCTATGCCGCTTTGTCATTGCTAATTCATAAATGTATATGTATATACTCTTATTCCATTCCTTTACTTAGATTTGTGTGTATTAAGTAGTTTTCGTTGGAATTGTTAGATTACTTGTTAGATATTGCTGCACTGAACTAGARGCACAAGCATTTCACTGCACTCGCAATAACATGTGTTAACCATGTGTATTTAACCAATACAATTTGATTTGATTTGACTTAAACACTAGTGTTTAAAATCTGAACACTTGGCTCAAAGTGGAGGAGAGATTGACTTCATCACTACTTGTATTTGTGAGAGATATTGACATGTTGCTTGACTTCCAACACTCTACTCAGCAAATTGGATGCAGTCTATCACAGTGCCATCCGTTTTGTCACCAAAGCCCCATATACTACCCACCACTGCGACCTGTATGCTCTCGTTGGCTGGCCCTCGCTTCATATTCGTCGCCAAACCCACTCGCTCCAGGTCATCTATAAGTCTTTGCTAGGTAAAGCCACGCCTTATCTCAGCTCACTGGTCACCATAGCAGCACCCACCGGTAGCACGCGCTCCAGCAGGTATATTTCACTGGTCACCCCCAAAGCCAATTCCTAATTTGGCCGCCTTTCCTTCCAGTTCTCTGCTGCCAATGACTGGAAAGAATTGCAAAAATCACTGAAGCTGGAGACTCATATCTCCCTCACTAACATTAAGCATCAGCTGTCAGAGCAGCTCACAGATCATTGCACCTGTACATAGCCCWTCTGTAAATAGCCCATCCAACTACCTCATCCCCATATTGTTATTTMTTTTTCTCCTTTGCACCCCAGTATCTCTACTTGCACATTCATCTTCTGCATATCGATCACTCCAGTGTTTAAGTGCTAAATTGAAGTTACTTCGCCACTACGGCCTATTTATTGCCTTACCTCCCTAATCTTACCTCATTTGCACACACTGTATATAGATTTTTTCCTGTTGTGTTATTGACTGTACGTTTGTTTATTCCATGTGTAACTCTGTGTTGTTGTTTGTGTCGCACTGCTTTGCTTTATCTTGGCCAGGTCGCAGTTGTAAATGAGAACTTGTTCTCAACTGGCCTATCTGGTTAAATAAAGGTGAAATAAAAAAAATAAAAATAAAAAAATTGTTGAATGCACCGAGTTGTCTGTTTGAACTGCTAGCACACATGCATACCCCACAAGACATGCCACCACAGGTCTCTTCACAGTCCCTAAGTCCAGAACAGACTTTGGGAGGCGCACAGTACTACATAGAGCCATGACTGCATGGAACTCTATTCCACATCAAGTAACTCATGCAAGCAGTAAAATTAGATTTAAAAAACTAATAAAAATACACCTTATGGAATAGCGGGAACTCTGAAGAGACACAAACATAGGCCTTGGCAGCAGCTAATGGGGATCCATAATAAATACAAATACAAATATAAGTGTTCTCCTGGTTAGAAACTGACTGGAAAAAGCTGACTATCATGTGTWTAAWCTTGCATTCTMAACACCTGTGTTTATGCTTTAAACACTGACGGTTAGGTTATAAGCGTGTCACATGTTTCATGGTTTTACAGTGTAGATCAGATGTCCATAACACTTTCAATTACCCAGCAAACAAAACAAATGGGAACTTTTTTCTGTGTTTGTAACACACTGTATGTCGCAATCAAGAGCCAAAACATTAGCCAATAGAAAGAACATTAGTAGTCCAACACGATTACAGCTCAGGGTGCTCACTAGATGCCGTCTGTCTGAACTAATTGGGACCTAAAGCGCCTTAGACGGRATGTTCAGTGAGGGCAACACACAGTAAGTCAGACTCTGGGCTACACTAATCAGTCCAGGCCTGATGCCAACCGTCTGATATTACAGCCATATTACTGTCGCCTAGCTGCTCTCGTACACAACACTACAGCATGCCACCATGCATACAAAGGCACTTAGTTAGAAGGAGAGTGTGAAAAACTGTAGGCTCCTCTCCTCTTYATTCTATTAGGTATGCACTAGCCTTCCACCTGCGTTTGTGGGTAAGTGTTCAGGGTCCTAATTAGCTARACACTGCTTGACAACTTGTTTCAAAACCTGCAGTGAAATCTTTCTCACTGTGAAAGCCTTACATTGAAGACCTTGCCATGAATTATCCATAAGATAAAGATGAGATATTGTTGGAAAGAACAAAAAAATACTTCTCACATGATGGAACAGTGAAGAATACTGTACTCAGAATAAAAGGCAGTGCCAAGATGTTTAGGTCCGAGCACAAARTGCTTTATTTTGAGAGCACTGCGTGAGTCTGTGGCACGGCTGAACCGATCCAGTCCCCTTCCTGACTTTGAAGCTCTCCTTTCTCCTGAAGTATGCAATTGTTCACTTCCCTTCATGGATATATTGATTTTAGATGTGTGGGGAGTAGTGAACGAGTGCACAGGTCAGAAGGAAGGGATGCAACCTATTGGGATGCAACCTTTGTATCACTACCACTCTCCACCTTGACCAAATGCATGCTGGTAGAAAAKATCAGCTCTGCTCCTGGTCTGTGTGGGAGTCTACCTCCCATTGTTACCCAAATATAAACCTATGAATAAATCCACAGGACTCTAACAGATCAATCTCAAACACAGTATAGACCTGCAGGGAATTTCATTTCGTCCAATACTGTCTGGCATATACACTGGTTCTATAGATGCCAATAACAGTCCAAGCTGTGGCTTCTTAAGTGAATTCTATGCTGAAATGGGCACACAAACATACTGTATGCTGTTTTAGACATGGTGTCATGACTGAAAAGAGTCTTATAGAACATGTTGGAATTTCACAGTTTTATTTTGAATGGGTTAGAATTGTCGTAAATACTAGTTTAAAATCCTAACAACCAATAAATCGGTTGAAAACGCCAATAAACCATCTATTCTAACAATAATTTTAGCTAGCTAGCTAACCACCTAAGTGATGCACGCTTACGGTATTGACATGATTGCTGAAAAGGAAATCGAGATAAGAGACAMTGGTGAAGGGAAATCATAGAGGTGGCATGAATGTAAAGGGCATGAAGGAAACATTAGAACAGTTTAAAACCAGGCGACGTAAATACGACTTTCCCTTATTTTCTGCTGATAGTTGTCAGAATGGTGCTACTTAAACCTGTGGAGGTAGCAATTGAGAGCATCCTGTCGGGCTGTATCACCGCCTGGTACAGCAACTGCACCGCCCGCAACCGTGGCACCGAGGGCACATATTTCTTAATTCCATTCTTCTACTTTTAGATTTGTGTGTGTTGTTGTTGCACTGTTGGGGCTAGGAACACAGGCAATTCGCTACACCCACAACAACATCTGCTAAATATCTGTATGTGACCAATTCAATTTGATTTGATTTAGCAGCTCAGAGTCTGTGGTGGGGGGGTAGGGGAAGGGTAAATACCCTGKGAAGGGGTAGACGGAGGGTGGAGGGTACTAAGGCTGAGCAAGAGGGGATAGGGATGAGTGGGGCAGAGATGGAGGTGGCGGGGGCAAGGGCAACAACACTTCTCTCTCTTCCCCATCTCCAGGCTGTATCACAACCGGCCGTGATCGGGAGTCCCATATGGAGGCGCACAATTGGCCCAGCGTCGTCCAGGTTTGGCCGGTGTTAACCGTCATTGTAAATAAGAATTTGTTCTTAACTGACTTGCCTAGTTAAATAAAGGATAAATAAAAATCTCAACTACCCCCGGGGATACCCTGAAGAGTCGCAAGGCGTTTGTGTGTTTGTGTGTTTGCTTTTGAACTTTTCCACAACCTTTGGTTGTTCCTCGCTATAAGTTATACCCCGTTCTCTGTTGACCACCTCTCTTTGTCTTCATACTTAATGCCAAAGTAGCGTTTTGAATACACCTTGTTCTGATTCTGACACGTCTCCTTCTCCCTGCCTTGCTGATATAATGGAAGTTTTCAGATAGAGAGGAGTCAGTGGAGCGTATTTCAGATAGAATGGAGCAGTGGGTGTATAATTTCGAGATTTAGAATGGAGCAGTGGAGCATATTCTCAGGATTAGAAATGGAGCGTGGAGCGTATTTCAGATAGAATGGAGCAGTGGAGCATATTTCAGATAGAATGGACAAGTGGAGATATTTCAGATAGAATGGAGTACGAGCACATTTCAGATAGAAATGGAGGCAGTGGGTCATATTTCAGATAGAATGGAGCAGTGGAGCATATTTCAGATAGAATGGAGCAGGGAGAGCGTATTTCAGATAGAATGGAGTACTGAAGCACATTTCAGATAGAATGGAGCAGTGGGTTATATTTCAGATAGAATGGAGCAGTGGAGCTTATTTCAGATAGAATGGGAGCAGTGAGCGTATTTCAGATAAAAGGAGTACTGGAGAACAGATGTAGGAACAGTGGGTTATATTTCAGATAGAATGGAGCAGTGGAGCGTATTTCAGATAGAATGGAGCAGTGGGTATATTTCAGATAGAATGGAGCAGTGGTGATATTTCAGATAGAATGGAGCAGTGGTATATTCAGAAGAATGGAGCAGTGGAGCATATTTCAGATAGAATGGAGCAGTGGATATTTCAGATAGAATGAGCAGTGGAGCTATTTCAATAGAAGGACAGTGAGCGTATTTTCAGATAGAATGGAGCAGTGAGCTATTTCAGATAGAATGGAGCAGTGGAGATATTTCAGATAGAATGGAGCAGTGGGTTATATTTCAGATAGAATGGAAGCAGACAAGTGGAGCACATTTCAGATAGAATGGAGCAGTGGTATATTTCAGATGAATGGAGCAGTGGGTTATATTCAGATAGAATGGAGCAGTGGAGCGTATTTCAGATAGAATGGAGCAGTGGAGCTATTTCAGATAGAATGGAGCAGTGGGTTATATTTCAATAGATGGATCAGTGGAGCGTATTTCAGATAGATGGAGCAGTGGAGCATATTTCAGATAGAATGGAGCAGTGGAGCGTATTTCAGATAGAATGGAGCATGGGATATTTCAGATAAGAATGGAGCAGTGGAGCGTATTTCAGATAGAATGAGCAGTGGAGCATATTTCAGATAGAATGGAGCAGTGGAGGTTATTTTCAGATAGAAGGAGCAGTGGGTTATATTCAGATAGAATGGAGCAGTGGAGCGTATTTCAGATAGAATGGAGCAGTGGAGGTATTTCAGATAGAATGGACAGTGGGAGCTATTTCAGATAGAATGGACAGTTGAGCGTATTTCAGATAGAATGACAGTGGAGCGTATTTCAGATAGAATGGAGCAGTGGGTTATATTTCAGATAGAATGGATCAGTGGAGCGTATTTCAGATAGAATGGAGCAGTGGACGCTATTCAGATAGAATGGAGCAGTGGTATATTTCAGATAGAATGGACAGTGGAGCGTATATTCAGATAGAATGGCAGTCGTGGAGGATATTTCAGATAGAATGGAGCAGTGGAGCGTATTTCAGATAGAATGGAGCAGTGGGAGCGTATTTCAGGATAGAATGGAGCAGTGGAGCAATTTCAGATAGAATGGACAGTGAGCGTAATTTCAGATAGAATGGAGCAAGTGGAGCGTATTTCAGATAGAATGGAGCAGTGGGAGCGTATTTCAGATAGAATGGAGCAGTGGAGCATATCAGATAGAATGGAGCAGTGGGTAGCTATTTCAGATAGAATGGATCAGTGGAGCGGTAATTTCAGATAGAATGGAGTCAGTGGAGCGTATTCAGATAGAATGGAGCAGTGGGTATATTTCAGATAGATGGAGCAGTGGGTTATATTTCAGATAGAATGGAGCAGTGGAGCGTATTTCAGATAGAATGGAGCCAGTGGAGCGTTATTTTCAGATAGAATGGAGCAAGTGGAGCATATTTCAGATAGAATGGAGCAGTGGGT
>NC_036854.1:42091549-42106698 GCF_002910315.2 Salvelinus sp. IW2-2015
TAATGGAGTACTGGAGCATATTTCAGATAGAATGGAGCAGTGGGTTATATTTCAGATAGAATGGAGCTGTGGAGCTAATTTCAGATAGAATGGAGCAGTGGAGCATATTTCAGATAGAATGGAGTACTGGAGCTAATTTCAGATAGAATGGAGCAGTGGGTTATATTTCAGATAGAATGGAGCTGTGGAGCTAATTTCAGATAGAATGGAGCAGTGGAGCATATTTCAGATAGAATGGAGTACTGGAGCATATTTCAGATAGAATGGAGCAGTAGAGCGTATATTCAGATAGAATGGAGTACTGGAGCACATTTCATATAGAATGGAGCAGTGGGTTATATTTCAGATGAATGGAGCAGTGGGTATATTTCAGATAGAATGGAGCAGTGGAGCGTATTTCAGATAGAATGGGCAGTGGGTTATATTTCAGATAGAATGGATCAGTGAGCGTATTTTTAGATAGGATGGAGCAGGAGCGTATATTCAGATAGAATGGAGCAGTGGTTTATTTTCAGATAGAATGGAGCAGTGGAGCGTATTTCAGATAGAATGGAGCAGTGGAGCGTATTTCAGATAGAATGGATCAGTGAGCATATTCAGATAGAATGAGTACTGGAGCACATTCAGATAGAATGGAGCAGTGGGTTATATTTCAGATAGAATGGGCAGTGGAGCGTATTTCAGATAGAATGGAGCAGTGGAGCGTATTTCAGATAGAATGGACAGTGGAGCAATTTCAATAGAATGGATCAGTGGAGCATATTTCAGATAGAATGGAGACTGGAGCACATTTCAGATAGAATGGCAGTGGAGCATATTCAGGTAGAATGGAGCAGTGGAGCGTATTTCAGATAGAATGGAGCAGTGGAGCATATTTCAGATAGAATGGATCAGTGGAGCATATTTCAGATAGAATGGAGTACTGGAGCAATTTCAGATAGAATGGAGCAGTGGTTATATTTCAGATAGAATGGAGCAGTGGAGCATATTTCAGATAGAATGGAGCAGTGGAGCGTATTTCAGATAGAATGGAGTACTGAAGCACATTTCAGATAGAATGGAGCAGTGGGTTATATTTCAGATAGAATGGAGCAGTGGAGCATATTTCAGATAAATGGAGCAGTGGAGCGTATTTCATATAAATGGAGTACTGGAGCACATTCAGATAGTATGGAACAGTGGGTTATATTTCAGATAGAATGGAGCAGTGGAGCGTATATTCAGATAGAATGGAGCAGTGGGTTATATTTCAGATAGAATGGAGCAGTGGTTATATTTCAGATAGATGGAGCAGTGGTTATATTTCAGAACAGAATAGAGCAGTGGGGCATATTTCAGATGAAATGGAGCAGTGGGTTATATTTCAGATAGAATGGAGCAGTGGAGCGTATTTCAAATAGAATGGATCAGTGAAGCGTATTTCAGATAGATGGAGCAGTGGAGTATTTCAGATAGAATGGAGCAGTGGGTATATTTCAGATAGAATGGAGCAGTGGGTTATATTTCAGATAGAATGGAGCAGTGGAGAATTTCAGATAGAATGGAGCAGTGGGTTATATTTCAGATCGAATGGAGCAGTGGGTTATATTTCAGATAGAATGGAAGCAGTGGAGCGTATTTCAGATAGAATGGAGCAGTGGAGCATATTTCAGATAGAATGGAGCAGTGGGTTATATTTCAGATAGAATGGATCAGTGGAGCGTATTTCAGCATAGATTGGAGCAGTGGAGCATATTTCAGATGATATATTTCAGATAGAATGGATCAGTGGAGCGTATTTCAGATAGAATGGATCAGTGGAGGGTATTTCAGATAGAATGGAGCAGTGGAGCATATTTCAGATAGAATGGAGCAGTGGAGCTAATTTCAGATAGAATGGATCAGTGGAGCGTATTTCAGATAGAATGGAGCAGTGGAGCTAATTTCAGTGGGGTGATGGATAAAAAGCCTTTGATCAGCAGTCCCTTGTGACATCAATTAATCGTTAATGTGCAGCAATAGGCTGATGGAAACCATAGTGAGGGTCACCTCCCTTTCCACTGGCTACTAGAGCACTGAGGATTTCCATCCATAATGATGGCTATTATTTAATCCTGTGTGTGTGCGTGTGTGCGTGTGTGTGTGCGTGTAGCTTATTTAAGTGTGTGACACAGGTTTGAAACTATCCCACTGCCAGTCAGGTTGTATGCCTATCTAGCCATCTGACTGGGAGACAGAGACACAGTCCTGCATTATCAGAGACAAATAAACAATCATGACATTTCCCATTTGACTCCCTCCTCTCCCCTGCTCACTGATGTGTAGAATAGATGACTGGAGACCTCCCTCCCTATTGTCTGCCCTGTCTGCCCTGTCAGCCCGTCTGCACATGTGAGTGACATTAAATGGGTCATGCATGGAATGTTCCGTAATGTGGCCGAAATCAAAGATGAAGTCATTTYCCCCCCTTTTGCCTCATGCACACATCATAGGCTAGTTATTCCACATTTAAATGACTGTTCTGGTCTAACGAGCATTCTCTGTTTTTCTCTTTTCCATTCCATGCAACGTCTGTGTCTGTCTGTCTTTCTTTTTGTCTGTCTCTGCCTTTCTGTCTGTCCCTACATCCCGTCTGTCCATCTGATGTGTAGCTAACCACAGACATTCCCCAGCTGATGTCCAAAGTCCTTCATAACTAGGATATATTGTTCCATTACCCGGTGGCTTAATGAAAATGATTATTTAATCATTTTTTAGAATGGGTTTAATTGAAACAGCATGATGAATGGTGCAGAGGTTCCTCCTGTACAGAGAAGGGGGTAATGAGGGCCCTGTCCTGTTGGTTTCACCTTGGACCACTGCTGGAGCACAGGGTCAGAAGGAGGGAGAGAGAGAGAAAGAGTTAGGGAAGGAAGGAAGGGAGAGAGAGAGAGCGGGGCGATAGGGAGAGAGAGAGMGAGCTATAGGGAGAGAGAGAGAGCGATAGAGAGTGGTGAGGAAGAGCACAGGTGCCAATGCTACAGACAAAGCACCGAACATAGTCTAGACACACCTAAGGCCTGATTTCATTAGTAACACATTATGTTTAGGAATTCACTCAAATGGAACAATACCCACAACTGCACAGGGGCAGCAACATGGAAGGTGTAGTAGCCATAATGTTGTTGACAACTCCATCAAGATATACAGTAAGCAACCTAATGGACAATTCCTTCCTGAAAACATTTCAGTTTACCAAGATTGTAGTTCCATCAAGCTCTAAGATACGTATGGGARGGAAAAGTAACGCGAAACGAACACATCTGGAAAACAACAGACATTTTCCCTTCTTCTCCCTCCCTCCCTCCTTTATGACCCATATTAGAGAGAAGAGTGATTACTGAGTGAAAGCAATAAAAGACTGATGGAAGCCCATATGTTAGGGATATGACTATCTGGCGGTCAGCGAGCTTTCTATTCCGCGTGTGTAGCTCTGCTCTCTCAGTTGACTAAGATTAGCTGCGTGCCCTAATCTATTGATCCCGTGGGAATGTTTCCTCCATAAGTCTCCCGATGGCGTCCTACTTAAACCCCCATCAAAGGCAAGAGGGAACGCGCCTCGCACGCTGTTTATGTCAATACGGTTAATGTGATGAACTTCACGGCACCTCCTCCGAGAAAAAGAAATGAACGATAGAAATAAATACATAAAAAAACATCCATCTCATGAGACCCCCCCCCCCCAAAAAGAAATGGGGACGGCTTGGGGAACGAGATCAGGGAGGAAATGTAAGACAAATCCACGCCGTTGATACYCGATTCTGTTGCTGTCATTTGTTACGATTTTTCTTCCCTCACTCGTTTCTTTTCTAAAAATCAAATTACCATCTGACTGGTGAGACAACCTTTACCAGTCTTTGTCGCCGGCTGTCTGCGGCTCTGTCATTATTGGTATGGAAAACCTATTGTGGCTTTGGGTTTCTGATGCTAMCTGACAGTAAAAAGGATAAACGCTGTTGAAACGTACGCCCCGTTGAGAGATGAGGGCCATCCTCTACAAACAGGACTAACCTTTGCCACTGTAAACTCAATGCAGCAACCTTGATTAACATCAATAAATAGAATCTCATTTTAAACAGACACGGTTGTTTTTCATTTTCATTCCACGTATAAAAAGCTGCAAAAGCCAACCGAGGATCGGTAAAGAGAGGAGGAGGACAGATCAGCCAGTAAGTGGAGGACGACGTGAAGGAGCAAAAGAAAGCAGTGCCTATAATGTATAATGATGAGCACAGGACCCAAGATCTCTCATCTATGGCACCATATTACACTGATAAAGTGCCTTTGTGGGGCATCCTAATGTGCCAATATACTGGAAACATGAGTGGAATTAGAGTGGGAGGGTCAGTGATGGCACCTCTGATCCTCTCCTCTCCTTGCTGGTGTACATATACCCCTTTTTGTTTCCTGGGATGGTGCAGTCAGTCTGGTGTAGGTGTGTGTGTGTGTGTGTGTGTGCGTGTGTGTTTGGTGTGTGTGTGTGTGTGTGTGTGTGTGTGTGTGTGTGTGTGGTGTGTGTGTGTGTGTGTGTGTGGTGTGTGTGTGTGTGTGTGTGTGTGTGTTTGTGTGTTGTGTGTGTGTGTGTGTGTGTGTGTGTGTGTGTGTGTGTGTGTGTGTGTGTGTGTGTGTGTGTGTGTGTGTGCAGGCGTGACGGATGGGGCTAGTGTGTGGTCAGAGGAGGAATCAGAGAGGACTCCCGCCATGGATTTGGCAGCAAGGCTGGCTGTTGTAGTTTGGCATCACTAGACATGAATCTACAGGAAACTAGCTCAGATAAAGACAGAGCGAGAGAACAGCGAGAAAAGGGAGAGAGAGAGAGAGGGAGGAGAGAGAGAGAGAGAGAGGGGGGCGCTTTTGGAAGAATGATTCTATTGTTGTGACATTGCAGTGTATTGTATGTAACAAACAGAACCTGGTAGAACAAAGGTGCTATATGGAACTCTAAATGTTTCTTCAACTGTCCCCATACAAGAACCTTTTGAAGAACCCTTTTGGGTTCCATGTAGAACCCTTTCTACAGAGGGTTCTCCTATGGGGACAGTTGAAGAACCCTTTTAGAACCTTTTTTTCTAAGAGTGTAGATAGAGTTATACCAGTCCCTAGACATAGGCCTGTCTCAGTAGAAAGAAGTTGTCCCAAATGGCACCCTATTCCCTAGTACATTACTTCTGACCAGAGCTCTATGAGTTATAGGGTGTCATTTGGGATGCAGTCAGAAATTGCATCCCTGCATCTCTCCTGTTTCTGCTTCACATCTCTGGGTAGAGTCAGTGATGCGTGKCCCTCTCCCTGTCTCCCAGGTGGTTTATAGAAAGACAAGGGGAAAGGCTAGACAGGGTATCAGGCAGCTAGGAGAGCGCAAGAGGCAAAACTCATACTTGCATGACAGAGCACACAATGAGAGAAAAAACAGACAGGAGACACTTGGATAATTGGAAAGCAATTTGTGGTTTTTGAAGAAGTCTTTTGAGAAACGTTACATATTGTTCATATTTATTTTTCAGGAAGATTTCCACATCTCTTTCATATCAACAGGGTGAAATGAGTCTGAAAATTGAACGATTTGGTAGATAGCTACTAAAAGTGGCCTCAAGTCTAATGACTTAGGTATATTTCAATGGCTGCATGTCTGTTGTGTGTGAATGTTAGTTTGGCAGGAACAGAGATAATGGAACAGAGATAATGGAACAGAGATAATGGAACAGAGATAATGGAACAGAGATAATAGTTGTGTTTACTGCAACATCAGAAAGAAAAACATCAAATTGGTCGACTTGTGAGGCACTAAGCCCTGAGGGGGAAGCAACAACAATTTGAAATGTTCGTTCGAGTGGAAAATTCAAAGTTAGACAAAACTTCGGAAATATTGCTTTGCAACGTCTTATATACGTTTATAGACAGGACCAGTGTCTTTCCCGTCAAATAAGTTGACTTGGTTCAGCGTGAGGCAACAACAGAACATATTTATCAACACTGGGTATTGACCTACAGTTGATGCATATAAGGACAGTGAATGATGAAGTTTGATGACGTTTATACCTATAGTTGTTCTGAATCTGCAGATCTAACTTGAGATGGTTTGACTGGTCTGTAACTGGACCACGGCTGTGGCTTTAGTGTTGTAAAATAGACATCTCGACACAGATTCCAATGAAACTTTATTTAGCCATTCAGAGTTCTATCATTGCTCTCTCTGTTCTCTTGCTGATGACATGCTAATCAAAACTATGTCTTGTCCATGATGTATACCACTGATTGAAGGTGGTGACRGGAGATACTGTATCGTCCTCAAAAATGTATCCATCTGAAAASCATATTCTGGTGGTATTTTACTCAAAATGGAGCCATACCGATCAAATATCCTACCAATCATGTCCATGTGTGCATCCCAAATGGCAACCTATTCCCTATACAGTGCACTACTTTTAACCAGAGCCCTGTACACTATATAGGGAATAGATTSTGTTAAACACACTGCAGAGAAAGCCAAGCTAGTCATGAGCGTGATACGAATAGCATTTTTACTTTTTTCTTTTTTCTTAACCTTTATTTAACCAGGGAAAGACCGTTGAGGTTTGWAACCTCTTTTGTGAGAGGGACCTGTCAAGAGGTCTTAAAATAGGACCACCTGTTACTGTACTAGCATGGTCAATACTAGGATTAAAGCAACCCTTAGCCGACACAATCGAAATCTAATTAACACAATAAAACAATCCCCATCAAAATACGTCTGTTTAAGCTAGCGATATCTGTTTTTTGGGCACAGGGTAGCGTCTCAACACTTCCACATTTGCGGTGAAAGGTGGCAGAGCTGGAGCGGTGTTCGTCAGACACCGAGACATCCTGAAAATCGCTCTTCTCAGAAAGTGTGTAGCACAATTGTACAGTATGTTTATTACCTTCCTCAAACCTCTTTCAAATCCCTTGAATTGTGTATTATAGATAACACACAGTTTATTATTGTATATTAATCTACATCAAAGTGGAGAAACAATTCAACTTTCAGTAACTATGTTTTAAGACAGAAAAAAGAATCATTTACACTCCGGGGAACATTGACCCAGACAGTGTACAATCTTTATAATGAACAGAACTCTTCCGATAACCATCTGAATAAGCAGGTTTAGTGGCGTTGGGCCATTGTTATATTAACTGATAGGGGCTTACACCTCATTAATCAGTTAGGTGTCTGTAAGTTATCGCTGAGGGATGAATTGGCTAAATGGGAACTTAGGCACACACACTCAAATACCATCTAACACGCGCACACACACACACACCACTCAAATCATTCTAACAGCACGAAAGGGCACAGGCAAACACACACACACACACCACACCACACCACACACACACACACCCACACTTCATTCCATCTAACACGCGACCCACACACACAACACCACAACCACACAACACACCCACACACACACACACACACACATCAATACATCTAAACGCACACACACACAACAACACAACACATCACACCACACACACACACACACACACACACACACACACACACCACACACCACACACACACCACACAACCACACACAAAACAACACACTCAAATACATCTAACACGCGCACGAAAGGGCACAGGCAAACCCACACCACACACACAAACACCACACACACACACACACACACACACACACACACACACACACAACACACACACACGCACACAACACACTCACACACAACACAACGCCACACACACACACACACACACACAACACACACACACCACAACACACACCACGCTACCTCTGACCCACACACCACACACACACGCACACACACACATGCACACACACACGCACACAGAGCTATCATTAATTAGGTTTGTTGTTCTCATGGATTTAGATAATAAAACGTTGTGAGGCTCGGATTCAGTTGTGGCAATGGGAGGCCTTTCTCTTGCCATCGATTTTTGTCTCCCGTTTCCTCTGACATTTTGCAATTTTGCTTCAGGAGCAGGTTTTAATTTTCATTTCCCTGGCCGAACGGAGAGCTGGGTTTCTGGACAGCTATCCTCTAATTAATCTGACCAATTAATGGATGCAGCGGGCACGTGCCGAGAACCACGCCACAGAATACAACAACACCTGTTGACTTCTATTGACAGACTTCCAGTCACTCAATTGTGTGTGTGTGTGTGTGTGTGTGCATACGTATGACGTGCGTTGGGGAACGCGTACATACATCTTTGTATGTTTGCATTCATGTGTGTGAATACGTGTCTCCTTACACTGTAAACGCTGAAAGGACATAGGTATAAACGGCTCGCTACAAAATCTGATACGGGGGGGATACTAAGGTGTTTGTAATATCAATGGCTATAGGTTGCACATGGAATTAAACCTGTTGCTATGGCGATACTCTTTCCCTCTTTCGCTTTACATAAATGAGTCACAATGAATTAGAAATCCAATTTGTGTTGTTTACTATGCTCAGAATAGATTACAAATGTATCACCCCGCTTGATGCTAATTCCTTTGGCAGTCTCTGTTGTTTCTGATGAGAAAGGAGAAAGTTGGGAGGAGGACGTTCATACAATTGGGGGCTGGGGTTTTGTCGACGCGTCCCAATTGGCACCCTATTCCCTATAGYGTGAAGGGAGTAGGGTGCTATTTTGTACATGTCCATAGCTARCCCGTTTTGTTTTCATTCAGCTTCACCACCTAGCATATGATAATTAGCCTATGTTGGAACTCTTACTCACCCTGACTCATAGTAACAAGTTCTTCAGCTAATGATCAAGCCACGCAAAGCAATACACATTTGCGTGTGCGTGTGTGTAAGCGTGTGTATCTGTGTTTGTAATGTGCTACACATGCCTCCTACACTCCCACGTCATCTTCAGATCAAATACAGTCTTGTTGCCAGACGTAAATGTGGCCATCTTTCCACAGACTATATGCCCAGTGCCAGAAATATGCATCATTTCATTTAGGGGATTTTCTCTCATCTTTGTCCTCCCAATGCCTGTACACAGCGTTTGTAGTGTACACTTCTCTTCCCTATCGATTCAGTTTGTTCCCACTTGGTTTGATTGATATTGTGTTCTGCATAAAGAACTCCTACCAAGGGCATCGATGGAGCTAGATATTTTAATGATCGTGTGATACATACTTCTCAGAATACAGGGTCAAAGCAGCTTGTTAGGGAACAACTGGACAAAATGAAATGGTTTTCTCATACAATCTGAGGGAAGAGTATGAACTACGATGTAACCAAAGGTTAATTGTTCAATTCGGAGACAGTGGCGGGTTTCTAAGACAATAGATAAAACCTCCATTACCTGAGGGATGTCTAATCTAAGTTAAAAATGCAACCGCATTMTTCAACGGATGTGTTCTATCCTTTTAGAACCCATTCCTGAAAGGACACTGGTCTTTAGAGAGTGAAGAGAGAGAAGTAGGTAGGCAGCTCAGCATTAATGGAGGAGAGGAAGGAGAGTCCCAGGCAGATTGCGTTCCAAATGGCACCTTATTCCCTAAATAGTGCACCACTTTTACAGTGAGCTCCAAAAGTATTGGGACAGTGTTTTGACTCTGTACTCCAGCACTTTGGTTTTGAAATGATACAATGACTATAACGTTAACGTGCAGAATGTCAGCTTTAATTTGAGGGTATTTTCATCCATATCGGGTGAACCGTTTAGTCCACCCATTTTAGGGGACCAAAAGAATTGGGACAAATTCACTTATGTGTATTAAAGTAGTCAAATGTTTTTGTATTTGGTCCCATATTCCTAGCATGCAATATTACATCAAGCTTGTGACGCTACAAACTTGTTGGATGCATTTGCTGTTTTTTTTGGGGTTGTGTTTCAGATTATTTTGTGCCCAATAGAAATGATGTMATTTCTAGACGGTTCACTCGATATGGATAAAATACCCTGAAATTGAAGCTGACAGTCTGCACTTAACTTAACAGTCATTGTGTCATTTCAAGTGCTGAGTACAGAGCCAAAACAACAACAACAAATGTCACTGTCCAATACTTTTAAGGAAGTAAGGAATGGGGTGCTATTTGGGATGCAGACCCAGTCTCCACATGGCAGCTGAGATCTCTGAGAGTAAACAAATGGTTGCCAAATGTATAATTGGTGTTCCTGTACTGAATTCCCAGCACAACAGAGTGAACTCATCACAGGACAAACTGCAGACTAGATGTTCCTTCAGGTAGCAGGTAGAGTGTCCCTCGGTACACATCTCTAGAAGAGTGTGTATGTGTGTGTGTGTGTGTGTGTTACATCTTAATCTTAATTATTTCACACTATTGGATGTTGGGCTCTCACATTAAACTAAATCTTAGAGGTTTAGATAGCGGTACGTGAGCGTACGTCTTAATGCATCAGACTATAGAGTCTTATAGTGAATGTTGAGTCTAGACTGATGTCATGGGATTTCTAGTTTTCTAAACTGCCACTGGGGGAGGAAACAGTGTCAGTATTTCACAAAACAGCTGTTGGGCAGCAGGTAGACATCTGCAGCACCAGCCATTCTTCTCCATCCAATGATTTGCATAAATGCATGACCCGTGCCTGTTTTTTAACCTTTATTTAACTAGTCAAGTCAGTTAAGAACAAATTGTTATTTTCAATGACGGCCTAGGAGCAGTGGCTTAACTGCATTGTACAGTTAGAACGACAGAACGACAGAATTTTACCTTGTCAGCTCAGGGATTCGGTTACTATTCCAACACTCTAACCACTAGGCTACCTGCCGCCCCAGATAAAAATCTGTGTCCCAAATGGCCCCCTTTTCCCTACATAGTGCACTACTTTTGACCAGAGCTATGACCTCTGGTCAAAAGTAGTGCACCATATAGGGAATAAGCAGGGTGTCATTTTGGATGCAGATAATGTGTTGAAACAGTCCTGCTAAGTAGAAGCTATAGGCAGTCTGAGGCATTTGTTTGGAAGCCACATACAAATCTATTACCAGTCATATAAGCTCATCTAACAGAACTGTACTGTATAAACAATTCCTTTGACTAGAAAGCCACCATTATGCTTGGGGCTGACTGAATCTACATGACTCTGAGCTCACGACAGTCAGTTAACAGCAATATGCCTTTTTCTCTGCTCTGTAACTGTTGGGATTTGAGAACGACTGTGGAGCTGCAGTGTCCTGCTGGGGAAACATATTGTGGCCTGAGGTCTGGTGTCACATTATTAAAACACCAGGGAGATACTGTGTGTGTGTTGGTGTGGTGTGTGTGTGTGTGTGTGTGTGTGTGTGTGTGTGTGTGTTGTGTGTGTGTGTGTGTGTGTTGGTGTGTGGTGTGTGTGTGTGTGTGTGTGTGTGTGTGTGTGTGTGTGTGTGTGTGTGTGTGTGTGTGTGTGTGTGTGTGTGTGTGTGTGTGTGTGTGTGTGTGTGTGTGTGTGTGTCGTGTGTAGTGGTGTGTGTGTGTGTGTGTGTGTGTGTGTGTGTGTGTGTGTGTGTGTGTGTGTGTGTGTGTGTGTGTGTGTGTGTGTGTGTGTGTGTGTGTGTGTGTGTGTGTGTGTGTGTGTGTGTGTGTGGTGTGTGTGTGTGTGTGGTGTGTGTGTCGTGTGTGTGTGTGTGTGTGTGTGTGTGTGGTGGGTAGAGTCCAGTGAGTGAGTGAATGAATGAGGAGTAAGTAGTAGTGAGTGAGTGAATGAGTGAGTGAGAGAGCAAGGAGTGAGTGAGTGAGCGAGTGAGCGTCTGGCCATGCACCAGTCAGAAGAAAAAGCCTTGTCATTCCTTATCTAAGATCATAACCTTTAGAGGTTTCACTGCTTCACTACAGAGTACTGATGGAGACATATGAGAGACTTCAGATCTCCTCAGAGCAGATCTGACTGTAATGTGTTCTTTTAACAGACAGTCTGATCGTAGATCCTTCAATCTGCATCCCAAATCACACCCTAATTCCTTTAAAGTGGGAACATCACCATAGGGTTCAGGTCAAATGTAATGCACTAAATAGGGAATAGGATGCCATTTGGGAAGCGGACTCACTTCTTGGATGTCTAGAAGAAGCTATTCATAGCTAGACCGGCCATTTGAATTGGCAAATAACTTTAGCTGGTTTTGAATTAGGGACTTGGAATCGCACACTAATTGGAAATGACAAAAAATAAGTGTTGGCTGTGGAGCCTGTCTGAGCATGTGTCGCCCTGCTCAAGTGGGACTTCACAGGCAGCATCAGGCTTTTTCATTTCCGATTACCCATATCAGGAAGCATAGCCAGGCCTCTTTCACAATTGATTAGAGTGTAGAAGTAATATAGAAAAACATACAGAATGTGACACACACACACACATGTATGCTCACGCACACACACACACGGGCCCAGCTCACGTTATGAATATTACATATACCTGTACTMTGTTATTTCCAGAAAAATATTTTTTAAATTTCTCTCAAACAAGGTTGGACTGTATATGGTATTCACTTGGGGATCTCCATGTAACTTGACGAACATAACATTTTCATTAGTCTTGACTGAGTACAAGCGTCGGAATGGCAGAAAGAACAGTGTGACTAAATCAAAAACATTGGTTGCCAGGGAAATATTYTGATTGCTGTCATGTATCGTGTCCTGAGACACTCAAAGGCAGTGCTTGTGTGTCCTTATACAGTTGTACTGAAGTCTGCAATGTTTTCTTATATTCTGATGTCAACCACACAGTTTGGTTTGGCTTAACAGGGACACCCTCTTAAAGAACATTCCACACCTGAATAGCCTTGACATACTGCATCAAACACACTCAAAGTTTCTCTCAGAAAACATCAGCTGTAGCATCTTCATGTGGTCTGTGGTACATACTCCTGGGCTACGTCCCAAAAGGAACCTTATTGCCTTTATGATGCACTACTTTGGACCAGAGCCTATAGAGTTCTCCTCAAAAGTAGTCCACTACATAGGGAATAAAGTGTGATTTGTGACGCGGTTTTTAATTCTCAAATAAGAGGTGGAATGTCGCACTTTAGTGAGTCAGAGGCAAAGAAGGGGACATTCAGGGTAAGCTCGTGTGAATCACCAGCCCAATGTGAAAGAAGTTGTGTTGGAAACTTCCTTCCCGTCAAAATGAATGGAAGAGACTCACTGTGTTGATTTACTTGATCGCTGCAGCTGCCTCACTTCCTTAACCACATCACCCAGTTTTTTTCTCTCTCTCTCTCTCTCTCTCTCTCTCTCTCTCTCTCTCTCTCTCTCTCTCTCTCTCTCTCTCTCTCTCTCTCTCTCTCTCTCTCTCTCTCTCTCTCTCTAATGCCACTTTTCCTAAGGACGGCAGGCTGTGAGGAGGAGGAAAAATTCCGTAGTCAATTTCTGCACCATATGGGCCGACTGATAGATGCTAAGTGGCTCGCTCAAACCTTTCTAGCACAAATAATTGTAATTTATGATGCCAAATCTTCAGATTCATCACGGACTAGCCTATGCCCCTTTCTCTGCTTCCACGGCCACACAGCATTATGGGCTGTATCGTTTTACCCTCCCGTCCACTTCCTAATCCAATCATCCAATCAGAGGCAGGTTTAAGAACCAAACCTTCTGCGACAGGCCGTTGTCGTTGACGACTCAGGACGATAATGACTCTTAAGCCATGACGGGGGTTGTGGGTCAGACTCAGAGACCACAGTAATGAAAGTTTATGTGATGTTTAGAAGGCGTCAGTCTGGGCTGAAGTAGTGCCATTAGACTGCCATCTTAGAACCCTGATCATGGCTGAAGTATCAGGGTTTCAGGGTAACACAAAGGGTATAGCCCATCTTCTCATAGAATTAATTTTTCCAATGCCATAAAGAATTGAAGTTTGAAAAAAGGGTTAATTCATATATTGGTCAGGTTTATATTTAGTATTATAAAGTCATTAGAACAGTTTAGATTGTCTCCTCCATTTTACAATTAAAGTGTTGCTTTATTRGCAGAACACACTAGTATCCAAATTAGTCTCAATGTAGAGAGCTACCATTAGTACACCTTCATAAAGTCAAATTCACATAACAGTTCCTAAAGTAAGCCTTGTCCGAGCCAGAATTGACAATATTGCAGGCGCTCATCTCCTGTTTCTGTAGAGTGAGGCAGCAAGTAAACCCCCTGGACGGTCATTGTCTCATTGTCGGTACCAAATTACGACCTTCAACTAGAATGTGACCCGTGTCCCCTCCAGTATGTAGTCCAGTGTACAGTACGTGCAAAACGCCACACCTCTACCCCCAGAGACTGATAGCCAGCTATGTATTACGCCATCAGGCTTGTATAAACCAAGTGCCAGATATGTGAGTGCCATACCAGCCAGATCACTTCTCTGCTGAATATAGAATCTGTGGTACAGGGCATGTCAACACCTCATATACAGTAGCTATGGTAGCATGCAAGCCACGAGCACTTATGAGTAGAGGCACAGTGTTAAATGATAGAGGACAGAGTGTGTGCTCCATACACGCTCCAGCCCATGTGGCAATTCCATGCCAAGACAGAAATAGACAGCTATATCTATTGGCATGATACAGTATGTGTGTCAAGTACCAACCTGTCCTGCTAACCTCATAACACAGCAAGGTGAAGCCAGCGGGACTCAGAGCCTGCTCCATTATGGTATCCATTTTAGGACACCCTCAGCCCCAAGCCTCACACCTCAGTTTTGATTTGATTTCTTTGACCCTTTCAAAACAAAATTCAATCACACGTGAACACAATGCATCTACAAATAATTGAGGGTAACATAAAAAAGTTTAACAACTTAACAAAAATGTTCGGCAAAAATCAAGAGTGGGATGTTAGGGTAAAGGGTGCCATTAAGAGATGTGACCTGGGGTAAAGGGTGCCATTAAGAGATGTAACCTGGGTAAAGGGTGCCATTAAGAGATGTAACCTGGGTAAAGGGTGCCATTAAGAGATGTAACCTGGGCAGATTCTCAATTCAAATTCAAGGGGCTTTTTTGGCATGGGAAACAATCGTGTCTAACATTGCCAAAAGCAAAAGTGAGGTCAGAATTAATGACAACAAGGAAGTGAAATATACAACAATACAAAATATTACAGCTAACATTACCAATCATACAGGAAGTTTCAAACACAAGAAAGACATTACATAATGTCATACTTATTTATATATAGCAGTGTTGTAAAGATGTACA
>NC_036854.1:42110523-42128747 GCF_002910315.2 Salvelinus sp. IW2-2015
CTGAAAACTATGCACCTGTTAGTGACCCCCTCTCGTATCCACCTCTTCCTCCCCTTCCTCTCCTCCCTCTGCTGGGTTTAGGTTAGGATCGTATGCCTGGGACCGCTTGATTTCCCTACTGCCCATCCTGTCTCAGATCGTTCCTACATTTGAACATAATAGATCGCAATGGTCGCCCCCCGATCTTGGTCCTCCCACTCACAACAACTAACATGGCTCCACTCGCCCCCTTTAAAGACCATCGTATCGTTCTGTTCTGAGGCGACGGGAGAGGAGCGAGACGAAGGGAGGAGAAGGCGGGAATAAAGGAGGGAAAACCTTGAGAGGGACACGTTAGCGGACTGACATTTGTATGACGGAAGCAGAGAGGGGAGA
Organism: Salvelinus sp. IW2-2015; assembly: GCF_002910315.2. Lineage (NCBI taxonomy): Eukaryota > Metazoa > Chordata > Actinopteri > Salmoniformes > Salmonidae > Salvelinus > Salvelinus sp. IW2-2015. Next base: position 42,110,899 of record NC_036854.1, read on the forward strand.
CAAGAAAAGAGGAAGGAGTGCATGGAAGGCAGGAGGAGAGAGTGACGGGATAAGACGACAAATGGGGAGGAGCGAGGACAGGAGAGAAATTACTTCGCGCCTTTCTTTTCCTTGCCACCAAGGCATTCTAAGTCACGGTTTTTATTTTCTGGCAAGAAAAGGCCGAGAGCGCCTTGTATTATGGTTTCTTATAAATAGGGGAACCCGGCCCGACATCCGTTTGCGTTATCCCTCGAATCCATTCCCATTTTTTATTTTTTTGACGTGCACCAACTGGGCCGGAACCGCCTATTGTATTTCATCTGTGACTTAAGCGTATGAATAAGGAAACAGGAGAGATAACAGAATGATCTTTAAGCTGGGAGAATGAACTCAACATGAACTGTGAGGAACTACTGTAGACTTTTTTATTGAGTGGTTTCAACCTGTTTGTGAAAAGGGGTGGATTGATGTCTTTTTTTCTTGGAATGTCGTTTTTTTTTTGTTCTCTTTGCTGATTGAAACAGCTGTGCGGTGCAGGTCACGTCCACAAGTACAGAGGGAGACAGCCGGAGACAGGTGTGCTGGCAACGATGGGAAAAAAGAAAAAAAAAAAAAAAAAAAAAAAAAACCCCAGCCAAAATGATCCCTGTTTGCGAGAAGAAAAGATGACCAAAAAGGCCCATCTGTTGGCATGATGCGGCTTTGCATTGCTGATGAATGACATGAATGGCCAGAGGTTCCTCTATTTATGATGAGTCCCTCTGCTGACCTCTTGTTTATCTGTCGGATCCCCCAAGAAAAGAGAAGATAATACTAAACTACAAAACGCAGTCTGTGTCCCAAATGAAACCCTGATCTTCGCTCTATGTATACCGCCACACTCAATAGAATATCCTTGTTTTATTTTTTTCTTTATTTTGATTCTTTTCTTATCTCCTTTTTTTCTGTAGCTAACCATCATTAGCCATTCATATTGCTGCAGCGCCACCCACTCCTTTGTCTAGGGAATCACGGAGGGATATCGGGGCCAATTATTTTTTTTCTTTCATTTCTTCACTTTACAGAACACACCATGCACAGCTGTAATTTGAAAATATAACGGCAGCCCCTTCTCCTTTCCATTGTAAATTCACGCGTCATTCTCAATATTCAAGACAAACACCCGCAATATGAGTGGATTGAACAACCCCAATAAGAGTGAGGCAACTATTAAGGAGAGTGTTGTCTCTACATCCATGCTGCTGGCAGCTGCTGCCCACAGCCAGACAGAAGTGATGAATCCTTTTACATTCTAAACAGCTCTTCAATCAAATTTGGTGCCTTTTTGAAACACACCGTTGGAATCTGTGACAGGTCTCCCCTTAAAATGAAGACTGAATTTCAATATGAAAGTAGGATTTTGACATGATAAGTGCCGTGAGAGACCTTGAATTGGTCACACTTGTTTGTTTGTAAGCCAGGGTGCTTTGTAGCTAGTTTATTTCACCTCCTCTCTCTCTCTCTCTCTCTCTCTCTCTCTCTCTCTCTCTCTCCTCTCTCTCTCTCTCTCTCTCTTCTCCTCTCTCTCTCTCTCTCTCTCTCTACCTCTCTCTCTCTCTCTTACCTCTCTCTCTACCTCTCTCTCTCTCTCTACCTCTACCTCCCTCTAACCTCTCTCTCTCTCTCTACCTCTCTCTCTCGCCTCTCTCTCTCCTCTCTCTACCCTCTCTTACCTCTACCTCTCTCTACCTCTACCTCTCTCTCTTTCCTCTCTACCTCTCCTCTCTCTCTCTACCTCTCTCTCTCTCTACTCTCTCTCTCTCCACCCTCTAGTGATGCATAAGGGACTGTATGTTTTTCATTTACACAGGGAAGGTATTAAGACAATAAGGTTAGCCTATACACCAGTGGCACAGCAGAGGCAGGACAGACTCCTATGTTGATGGTTTAACTAACGGTACATCTAGCTCCCTTGAAGCACAGAGGGTTTGCAACACTCACAGAAGATAAACACAAGTTTCTGAAATGCAATATTGGGGGACCATGTCTGCTTCTGTGGTTTGCCTAAGACAAACATACAGAGTGTTTGCGCTGTATTTCGACACAGTTTAATTCTGTTTGTTTGTGTGATCAGAATACACTGTGCTAAGTCATGTGTCACAACAGTGGAGCTTCCAATCGATTCGGATCCAGTGAGAGGAGGAAGACGTTCTAAAAACGAACAACAAGGTACATCTTCTTAATGGCACCCTTTACCCCAGGTTACATCTCTTTATTATTTTTTTATTTTTTATTTACCGTTATTTTACCAGGTAAGTTGATGAGAACACGTTCTCCATTTGCAGCAACGACCTGGGAATAGTTACAGGGCAGAGGAGGGGATGAATGAGCCAATTGTAAACTTAATGGCACCCTTTACCAGGTACATCTCTTAATGGCACCCTTTACCCAGGGTTACATCTCTTAATGGCACCCTTTACCCAGGTACATCTCTTAATGGCACCCTTTACCCAGCTTACATCTCTTAATGGCACCCTTTACCCAGGTTACATCTCTTAATGTACCCTTTACCCAGGCTACATCTCTTAATGGCACCCTTTACCCAGGTGTACATCTTAATGGCACCCTTTACCCATGTTCGTACATCTCTTAATGCACCCTTTACCCAGTTACATCTCTTAATGCACCCTTTACCCAGGTTACATCTCTTAATAGCACCCTTTAGAGAGAGTGAAATAAACTAGCTACAAAGCACCCTGGCTTACAAACAAACAAGTGTGACCAATTCAAGGTCTCTCACGCACTTATCATGTCAAAATCCTACTTTCATATTGAAATCAGTCTTCATTTTAAGGGGAGACCTGTCACAGATTCCAAACGGTGTGTTTCAAAAAGGCACCAATTTGATTGAAGAGCTGTTTAGAATGTAAAAGGATTCATCACTCGTCTGGCTGTGGGCAGCAGCTGCCAGCAGCATGGATGTAGAGACAACACTCTCTATAGTCCCTCACTCTATTGGGGTTGTCACTCATTACGTGTTGCTTGAATATTGAGAATAGCGTGAATCAAGAAAGGAGAGGGCCTCCGTCTATTTTCATACAGCATGCGTTCTAAATGGCCCCTGATTCCCTACATGGCGCTACACATCTCTAGTGTGCTATATAAGGAATAGGGTTTCATTTGGGACACAACCACTGAGTTCTGTAGTTCAGTATTATCTTCTTGGGGGACGCAGATAAACAGAGGTCAGCAGGGACTAATCATAAATAGACTCTGCCATTCATTCATTCCCATAGCAAAGCCGCACATGAAACAAGGCCTCTCAGTCATTTTGGCATGGCGTTTTTTYCCCATGTTTGCCAGCACCTGTCTCCTCTGTACTTTGACGTGACCYGACGCAGCTGTTTCACAGGTTTTGAACCACTCACAGTTCCTCACAGTTCACTGTTTGATTCATATCCACTTAAAGACATTCTGTTATCCTCTTTTCCTCATAGCTATCACAGCTCCGCCCAGGAGCACTTAAAAATGGATCGAACGCAAACGGCGTTCCCTATTTTACAGGCCTGCAACCTTAGATCCTCTGGTGGCAAAGGAAGAAGGAATATTTCTCTCTCTCTTTCTCTCTCTCTCTCTCTCTCGTTTTCTTTCTCTCCTCAGACAGATGGTTTTAGGCGAGTGGAGCCATGTTAGTGAGTGGAGCCATGTTCAAATGTAGGACAAGACAGAGGCAGAGGGATCAGCGGCCAGCCCCATCTCCCTAACACCCRCAGAGGAGGAGAGGAGAGGAGGAGAGGTGGAGAGGCACTAAACAGGATGTCAGGCAGGGGCTACTGAGATAATTGTACGCACCTCTCTCTCTCTGTCTCTAGCTCTATCTTCCCCCCCCCCCTCTCTCTCTCTCTCTGGGCCCAAGGTAAAGACAAACATGTAATGATCCTTTCCTTATGATAACCCCTCCCACTCCTGTCAATGCTTTTACCAGCAAGAGAGAATGGGAAAACGAAATATTGTTTAACAAAATGCAGCACATACCACCCCCTGCAGACACATTCAATCTACTGTAGCTTTGACCACTGAGACGAGAGTGTTGGCAMGTCTGTAGAGAGAGAGAGAGAAGGAAAGAACAAAACCACTAAAAAGGGGAAACAGGCTAAATGTTTGAGTGAATGTCCAAGGCTAACGATTTTCTATCCAAACCTGCATACATTTTTGGTCCATCGAAATTACAGACATTTAAGAGGGAAACCATTGAAAGGCTTCTGAAGGCTTACGAAACCCTTTGGTCAAGCAGGTGTGTAAATTGAGATTGCAAAATTGTTTTATAATGGGTCAGAAAACWATTCGGTGAATAATTGTGATAGATTGGAAGATTGCAATAGCTTACTTGGTGGAAAATACGATGGAAATCTACGAAGCAATACTGTTTGGATAACTGTAAATACCACAAGCCTACGTCAAAGCTTGGTTGTATTTGCTGTCCAACACAAGGTCTTAGCTGGAGAATGTTAGGAGGTTTTCTGTATGGATTGCAATTTGCCGAACATGTAACTGAAGCTTTAATGGCCTGCAGGAAGCATATCTTTCTTTGTGTTCTTTTATAATGATCCTCAAATACTACTACACAGGTCATGGTACAAAGACAACAGAGAGTATATACTGTATGTTAAAATAACAACCAAATGCTTATGTTCTCTTTGGTTCTGACGAGAAATTTTAATGGATGTCTTGCTGAATTATTACAATTCTAACTTGGATTAGAGTTCCATGTTGATCAACAATTGCCAGCGTAGAAAGACAACTCCCCCGTCTCCCCTCCTTCCCCCAACCCCCTCGCCCCTCTCCTGAAAATGTAGCATCTGTGCTCTCAGCTATTTGTATCTAAAACAAATTAGTTACCTTGGTAATGGCACAGCAACTGCAAGCCCTCCTTGTCCAGATAGCAGGGTCTGTCTGTCCTCCAGTCTTAATGGAGACTGCTTTTCTGTTTGTCTAGAGAGACAGGAGAGGCCACTATTCAAATAGGGCCCACAAATGATACAGGCCATTGATGATTACGTCCCCTGATTAATTTATTTTCTGTATTTCTTTGTTATTATGAGCCCCCCCCCGCTCCCCCCGCATTCCTTGGTGTTGTTGATATGTGTGTTGTGGTGTGTGTGTGTAGTGTGTGTGTGTGGTGGCGCTTGTGTGTGATGTGTGCTGTGTGTGTGTGTGTGTGTGTGTGTGTGTGTGTGTGTGTGTGTGTGTATGCCTGCTACTTCAGGGCCACATAATGGGCTGGGTGGACTATAGAAAGTACAGAACACTAACAATGGCCCTGTTTCAATTCCAGGGCAGCCTTCAACTAGCAGGCTGAACATACCATATAATATCACAGATAAGATGGATACAAAATGGACAGATGTGTAATTTATTCAGGTATGTACCCTTACATTGTAAAACTAGTTTTTAGACTCCAAACAGCATACAGTCTTAAAAATAAAGATAAAAGATGGAACCTTATAAACTTATTGAGAGCGATACCATAGAGGAATCATTTTAGGTTCCCCCGAAGAACCATAAATGGGATGGTTCTTTGAAGAACCAAACATAAATCCAAAGCCAGAAATGTTTCAGCCCTCCAGGACCAGAATTGAATAGCTCTGCTGTAGGGTTTTAAGCCTTATTTGCATATTTCTCAGGGTGCCTTTCGAGTGAATTTTAGTTACAAGTAGCAGAAATGACTGCCATTGCTAGTGGCAGAGACATGGTTATTGCATTCCTTCATTTTCAGTCCTGTTGCCATCGCCAAGTGAGACCCGAAGTGAATATGATGTCATTAAATACTATAAATTCCCTAAGACAATACATATTTCATAAGGCTTTCTTTTGAGGATCTAGCTTTATCATAATACAGTGGCCTGAAACTCATTGTTTTCAGCCCACATCAGACCTGCAACTCACATTATGCTATTGGAATCGAGCCAGAGTGAGAATATCCAACTTTTTTTCTTTTTTTTCACTCACAACCTGCCTTCAAAATGAGTGTTGGGAAACTAAGATATGAGAAACTGGAACAACCATTTAATTAACGGGTGCAATAACTCCAAGTAACCAATTSAAATATTTTAGAAAAATGTATATTATTTATATTTGAGTAGCATAAAATTAAATAATGAATCAATATACATGTAAAAACATAGATATTGAAACAAACAGTTCTAAAAATCAACCTGTAGTAGAGCATGCTGGGAAATATGATAATGATGGGCGTGGTTTTGGCTCAACTCCGGTTATTCCACCATTGGCACCCCAATGGTGGAACAAACTCCCCCACGACGCCAGGTCAGCGGAATCAATCACCACCTTCCGGAGACACCTGAAACCCCACCTCTTTAAGGAATACCTAGGATAGGATAAAGTAATCCTTCTAACCCCCCCCCCTTAGAGTTAGATGCACTATTGTAAAGTGGTTGTTCCACTGGACATCATAAGGTGAATGCACCAACTTGTAAGTCGCTCTGGATAAGAGCGTCTGCTAAATGACTTAAATGTAAATGTAAATGTAAACACTATGGTTATTTTACACCACTTTTTACACCAGTGTCAATTTAACCTTCACAGTGTTATTTTAACTGTTGAATCAACACCAGAAATGTTACACTGAAAAATCAACACTAACACTAGCTAGCACACTGGCCAATTTACTGTCTGCTACGAAAGGGACACATCTGCAGGCTTCCATACATTTCAAGAACCTTTTAGAATTMTGAAGAACCATAGATGCCAGGTCAAGAACCCCACACTTAACTCAAAGGTTCATTATCAGTCAAGAGTTCTCCAAGGAACCGTAAGAGCTGAGGAAGAACCATTTAAGAACCTTTATTTTTTGTTCTGTGTACCACAATGAGTAAGACATGGGTTACACATGAATATGAAGATGTAACCGTTCAGTGTGTGTGATTGTGTGGTTGTTTGACTCATTTTCACAACAGCTTCTGTTCCGGTAGCTTTAAGTCCTCAGCTTTTCTGGAGACAATGACAGAGACGTATGGCAACCCGCAAGCAAGTCATAGGCTGTACCAAATGGCACCCTATTCCCTATACAGTGCACTACTTTTGTCCGGAGGCCAAGAAGAAACCCATAATTGGTCATGTCACAATACATTTTGACTGTACGGGGAACATCCAGTCATTGTTTGGTTGGGACTGGATGACAGCGGTGGATGTTGTGCAATGAGCTGAGTGGGCAGGCAGGCAGGCAGGGTACTTTTAGTGAGCTCAGAGAGAATTCTACTGGCAGACACCATGTGAATGGAAGTCAGTCTCTCTCAGTCTCTCTCTCTCTCTCTCTCTCTCTCTCTCTCTCTCTCTCTCGTCTCTCTCGTGAGTTTAAATGATGAAAGATCCCTCCTCATTTTACATAAATTCAGACACAGTAGAAGAAGGTGATACCTTAGTCCAGCAGGGGAGGACGGAGGCTATAAAGTCAAAGTAAACTCATTTTGTCCTTTTAAATATCTTTCCCAACTACTTTTGCTCCAGTTTCATCAATCCCCAGCACTGAAGTTTAAACAAATAAATGCTGCCAAAGCCAATGATATCGCATATTAGTGATACTGCAGAGTGGATAGAGAAGGCTACTCCAGACTGTACTGTATACGCAGTACTGTATGTTTTAACAGGTGCCTTTCCATGATAGCTACAGGAGAGAAGAAGAGGGAAAATCTGCAGGAGATTTCCTTTGGGGGTGATCGATGCGTGTTTAGAACATGTTAGCAAGCAGAAGGAGGTGTGAAGTAATCATGTGGAACTGGAAACAATCTGACACGATAGAGAACACAGAGAGAGAGAGAGAATGAGAGGAGAGAGAGAGAACGAGAAGAGAGAGAGAGAGAGAGAGAGAGAGAGAGAGATGAGTAAGACATGGGTTACACATGAATGTCAATAAAGTCAATTGAATTGAAATTGAATTGAATTGAGAGAGAGAGAGAGAGAGAGAGAGAGAGAGAGAGAGAGAGAGAGAGAGAGAGAGAGAGAGAGAGAAGAAAAAAAACAGGGTGATGTGGTTAAGGAAGTGAGGAACAGGTGTTAACCTCTCATGCTGTCCTGTCCCATGCTAAATAGGACTTAAGGTACTATCAGCATTACTATACACATAACAGAAAGGCCTTTGTTAAAGAGAACAGTACTTTAACAGACATGTAGTCCAGTTTCTCATCTTCATMCAGTGCCACGTCATACTGAAGCTACAATCACACCAGAACAAACCAAGATACAGTATTGTACTCCTGATCAACTGAAARGTAATAGAAAGACAGGCTGATGTGCTCATTGACTTTTTGGGTGATAATTACACTAAGAATGAATAAGCCTGGGATTCCATGAAGACGCCACGCTTTGTGAACATTTTAAGGGAGCGTATTGTACAGATGTAGGATCTTAATTTGACCAGTTTCTCACAGCAGGAAAATAATCCTGCAGTAACAGGACATGTTAATTATTGTGTGTATTATAAGAAATTGACATTTTTGTAGGGATTGATAAGTACATTTTTAGTTAGGGCAAATCAAGTCTGACATTTTAAAGTGGAAATTACAAACTTTAAAAGCCTTTTTAAACCTTGAATACCCTACAAGTTAGCATTTCCTGCTGTGAAGGAAATTTCGTGGAACAACAGGGTGTTCAATTTTAGATCCTTGTCACAATCGTCGTAATGATTGGACCAAGGCGCAGCGTGAGTAGAGTTCCACATCATTTTAATCAACTGAAACTCACCTAACAAAACAACAAACCAAATGAACGAACCGCTACAGGTGTGCACTCAGGCAACTCAATGTAGACAAGATCCCACAACACAAATGAGGAAAATGGCTACCTAATTATGATTCCCAATCAGAGACAACGATAAACAGCTGTCTCTGATTGGGAACCATATCAGGCCAACATAGACATACAAAACCCCTAGACATACAAAACCCCTAGACATACAACACCCCTAGACATACAAAAACCCTAGACATACAAAACTAGCGTACCCACCCTAGTCACACCCTGACCTAACCAAAATATATAGAAAAACAGAGATATCTAAGGTCAGGGCGTGAGACATCTGTAAGAACACCATCCCTCACCATCATCATCCTCTATCCCCAGTCTGCGTGATGTGCAGGGGGAATGGGAGTGTACTGGAGAAGTTAGCTGAGATGTGAAATGATTGCCCTAATTTGGGGCTCGATCCTAAGATCCTGAAGGTATTGGAACTACTTTTGGGACCTCCTCAGGGTCTTGCAGTTGTTAGTAGCAAAGCAAGCTTTTCTGGTTAATGGGATTTTCGGATGTGCTTGAAATGACACTTTATAATTTTTTTATCACTATATTGAATGAATGATAAAGTGTCCACTCTTTGCCCCCAAACACACAGTTCTTCATTTAGATAAGTCTAACATATGTCACCGTGCTCTTTTCAGCTCCATTTGACACCAGCATTTGTTTGTGAATCTGCATTTCACTTTGCCGTCGTCATTTGAGAGTACAAATTGAGTGTACTATCAACATCATCAAAAATGCCCTTTGAGAAAGAGCTGAGTTGGCCATCAGTCGAACCTGTTACTGTACACTCCACTGTACTTCCCTACTAAAGAGACAAATCAGTTCAGCAATTGCCCTGTGCAATCAGAGCAAATTGAGAACACTGGGCAAATTAGCCCAGACCCTCCATCACTCTGCTGTAGTACCAGGATTGCATCTCAAATGGAACACTATTCCCTATATACTGTAAAGCAGCACTTTTGACCAGGGCCCATTGGTAGTGCACAATACATGGAACAGGGTGGCATTTGGGATGCTGACTCTGGTCTCTGGAGCAGGCCGGCAGGTGGACGGCTCATTACTGGTTCACCTTCACCATGCCCTTCCACACTGACTGCATCCCAAATGGCACCCTATCTTCTATTAATTGCACTGCTTTTTGGGAATAGGGAGTCATTTGGAACGCAACCACTACTGAGTGATTCTGTCACCTCTCTCATTTCTTTAATTCCACTTCCTGGTACAAAGCCTATGTAGCAGGCCTCTGCAGGAAGTAATGCTTTAAAACATGCTTGAGTTCTGCTCTTGAGGAGGGTTCTACATAGCATATGTTACAAAGGGAATGGTGCAGTCCTGAAAGACATGGTGTAGGGAAGTTAATGTACCTGGGGTGTTTTTGAGTTCTAGACTAAATTAAACCAAAAATCCAGTTTGAAATTCAGATTTMATTTGAAACGCTACTTTTAATATTTCATACGTACTTACTCTTTTATAGTTAGACCTGTTTGATACATTTCACACATTCAAATGTCCTCTATCTTTTCTTTCTCCTTGTCTCTCTTTTGTCCCAGTTCTGTTTCCTCCACTCCCTCTGTTAGGATTCATCCTATCAGTCAATATCAGGAGAATATCTGCCTGCCTTGGAATTATTCCTCCTCTCATGAAAAAATGATCTGTAGCCCCTTTGATAACATCAGCTGGATCAGCCATGGAAGCATCACCGTTCATTTACATTTCCCTTTCTGGAGAGATTGATTGCGTTACAAATGGCACCCTATTCCCTATATAGTGCACTACTTTTGACCAGCACCCAGAGGGCTCTGGTCAAAATCGTGCACTATAATAGGGAATAGGGTGCCATTTGGGACTCAGACACTGTCAACTCATATTAGTCCTGCAGCTAAAGACCGAGAGCACTGGGGGAGTTATACTACAGTGTTGGTTGTCAGACCTGTCGGCTCAAACCTCCCCCTCCTCACATCTCCTTACCCTGCGTTAATAGAAACAGACAACCATAGGAGAACCTGGGCCTTGAAGTAACCAAATCAATTGACCATAGCAAGGTCAACATGAAGGCCACTACTTCCAGTTACAAACTAGCGGAAGGGGTTTATGAGAAGGTGGTGACAGTGATAATATAACGTGTGAGTTCCAAAAGACACCCTATTCCCCATAAAGTGCACTACTTTTGATGAGAACCCTATGGACCTTGGTCAAAAGTAGTGCACTACATAGGGAATCGGGTGTCATTTGGGATGTGACCTGTGAACTACCACCACCTCATCCATTACCCTCGGTGGAAGTGTCAGGCCTACAGTATGATGACTGTTAGTACGGTCTCTCAGTAAGTATGGTCCTATTAGTGAATAGGTTCCTGATGTCACTTAGCCAATACTCGACGGCAGACATAGTCTGGCCTAAATACATTTTACTTGGGTAGTTCAATTACCCTCTTACATATTGATGACCTTGYTCTTCAGTGGTCGAAAAGGAAGTTCCCATTAAATCTACAGGTACGCAGTGTAAAGCTGAATATACAGTGTATTTCTGACAATGAAACAAGCATTATACTGTTGAGGGACACAATCCTAAATCACAGGTTCCAGGTTCCATCTTGATAACATTGGGTGAAGAAAATGAACTGGATCAATGTGAAATCAACTATGATCTTAATTAGTATTCCTCCTATTGGACAGGAAGTCATTCAGGCTCTGTCATTCAGCCGTGTGTGTGTACTCGTAGGTGTGTGTGTACTCGTGTGTACGTGTACTCGTGTGTACGTGTACTCGTATGTGTGTGTGTGTGTGTGTACTCGTGTGTGCGTGTGTGTGTACTTGTGTGTGCGTGTGTGTGTACTCGTGTGTGTGTGTGTGTGTGTACTCGTGTGTGTACTCGTATGTGTGTGTGTGGCAAATTATTTATTTCATCTTTCTCATTTTCTCCCTGGCATTTTCCATGGGCAAGGTCTCCAGATGTCAATTTCTGTTGGGGCGGTGAAAGGTAGGCGGACGCTACTTGCTTTGGCCTCAGCTCCTTCGTTTTCTAAGCTGAAGTCGCAGAATAGCTTGGAATAGGCACGGCGATACCATGGAGAACCAGGAAGACCCTGCCCTAATGCAGAAATCTCTGTCTGCTCTCTCTTCCTCTTTCTCTCTCTCTCTCCCTCTCTCTCTCCCTTGCTCWGCTTGGGATATTTAAAAGAGATATTGTGGCCTGCTGAAAATGAGAGTAATGCTTCCGACAAGGGTAGAGGTTTGTGGTGTAATTTGTCGGCTACATATGAAAGTGTGATGGACAACGATACAATGGCAGCTCATCACTCTGAAACCACCAGAAACACCATAATACCAAGTCCATTGTTTGCCACAACAATAGATAAAAGACATGAGAGAAGCCACACACTGCTACAGTATCAATAGCCTCCTATAATGGGAAACGGTTTCTTTTGACAGTGTTGAGGCTCCTTAAGTCACTCATGCAAATTGACAATGCATCAGTTAATACGCTTTTACAGAAGAGGAGGAAAATATGCAGCTGCTTACCCATATGTCTATTTTAAAACAGGGGTTGTAACCCCCCAGAAATTCCAATAGTTCTGAACAGAACCATTATTCTTTTTTGTTCTGTCCCACTGTTCCGACTAGCAAAATGAAGTTCTGAACTGGTTCGAATCCCCCCAAAAGTTATGGTTTATATCGTTCCTTTCTGTTCCTTTTAAAACTTCTGAAATCAAAATGTTTTCACATTTAGCTCGACAATAAATTACTTCACCAATCAGTGTGGCTAGAGCAGCGCGCTATGCACTATTTACATGCATTGGACAGACGAGTGTAGGGTGCGAGATGCGACTGACATTTTGTGGGTGTGGAGAGAGCGAGAGAGGGTGGAGGAGTAGTCTTGGCTTGAAGCGCTGGGCATCTTGTTGTTATGACTTGCCTTATCTGAATTAGGCCTTTTACAAACTGTTTGCTCACCGTTTATTAATCGTTACTCCCACATTTGTAAATGTTAGTAAGCTAGTTATTCACACATGTATATATCTAGATATATGTCATTAAACACCCTGTGTTGTGTGCTTATTCCTTTACCAGGTACTGCAGGAATGTATACTCATGCCCATCTTTTTGTGAGAAATTGCCCTGGTCACAAATATTTATAAAGTAGTTATAAAGTATAAATAGCGCTCACTTTAAGATTAGGGTCTGCAAACATAATTTACTAATGATGAATACATGGTTTATTAATGTGGGAGTAATGATTAATAAATGGTACACAATTTATAAATGCTTATAAACGGTTTATCACAGACCCTTAAAATATAGTATTACTAATGTTTACAAATTTCAAGACAAACTTGATTATTGAATACAAAGACTGCTTTCCACACAGTTGGTATGTGTGTCTGTGGTTTGAAACAGAGAGAGAAGGGGAAGAATACAGAGAGAGAGAGAGCGAGAGAGAGAGAGAGAGAGAGAGAGAGAGGCAGAGGGAGGGAGGCAGAGAGACAAAAAGGCAGAGAGTCTCTCACAGAGAGTGAGAGAGACTGCATTGGACTTTTAGTTAAGTGGTTTGTGGGAACAGCAGCTGTGGCAACATAATACATTTCAATACTGATCTGGGTTAATAAATAACTCTGTATCAGAACACCTGGCCTAGTCTCCAGTGTGATCGCACACCAATGTCAGACTGCCATGAGCTGATTATTCTGTAACTGTTTGCCACAGCCCCAGCCTCTCTCTAAAGGAATCACATAATACACAACAGATTGGCTGTGTATTAAATGGCACGATATTCCCTATACAGTAAGGAAGCAACCTTTGCCTTTAGGGTGCGTGCTTAGTCCCCTCCTGTACTCTTTTTTTGACTCATCACATACGCTGCTGCTACTGTTTGTTATCTGTCACTTTATTCCTAGTTATACTGTATGTACATGTACCTCAATGACCTCGTACCCCTGCACATCAGTACTGGTACCCCTTGTATATAGCCAAGTTATCATTACTCATTGTGTATCTATTGTTACTTTTATTATGACATGTTTTACTTTTCTGTTATTTCTCTATCTTTCTCTCTGCGTTGTTGGGAAGGGCCCGTAAGTAAGCAGTCCATACCTGTTGTTTAAAGAAGCATGTGACAAATACAATTTGATTTGAATTTGTGTTGAAGRGCATGGCACGTTAGTCGGTGAGGGAGATAGATCTGAGAATTCCTTGCTCTCTGGTCAGACAACCAATCCAATACCAAGCCATGTATTTTTATTTATTTTTTATTTCATTTAACCAGGTAGGCCAGTTGAGAACAAGTTCTCATTTACAACTGCGACCTGGCCAAGATAAAGCAAAGCAGTGCAACATGTGTGGGTCTCCTTTCTGTGAACAAGGTAGAGAGAGATAGAAGGGAGTACYGCTGCACTGGCGTGTTCTGTAGTCTAGGATAGTATTACTAGTATATTGGCAGTATCAACAGTTGCCCGTAAACCACATTAGGGATAATAATGACAAATAAGCAATATGTCAGCATAGGTGACATATAAGAACAACGGTTAAATGTCTCTATTTTGACATATTCTAGTAAGATCATGTTGTTAGGCCTCATATCGTAATGCAAATTGCTCTGCCTACATTCGCTGGCGCTAACTACATTGAATCAGCACACAGTGAGCTTCTCACTGCTGTCATGCAGATTTGAGCTGGGATCCCCAGATGATTTGTGACTGCTTCCCGATCAAAGGCAGTGGGGATGGGATCTGGTTCTAATTGCGTGCTCACATATCTGGGTTACACATGAACTATGTACATATCACCACGGTTCACAATGAAACATGCTACCCCGTCCCCTCCCCCTCTATTCCTCCCTCCATCTCCCTCCCCCCTCCCTCCACCTCCTTGCCTTCATTTCTCTCTTCCTGTCTATGTGCCTTCCTGATACAATTTGTCTGTTTTGTCTGTCTGTCTGTCTGTCTGTCTGTCTGTCTGTCTGTCTGTCTGTCTGTCTGTCTGTCTGTCTGTCTGTCTGTCTGTCTGTCTGTCTGTCTGTCTGTCTGTCTGTCTGTCTGTCTGTCTGTCTGTCGTCTGTCTGTCTGTCTGTCTGTCTGTCTGCTGTCTGTCTTGTCTGGCTGTCTGTCTGTCTGTCTGTCTGTCTGTCTGTCTGTCTGTCTGTCTGTCTGTCTGTCTGTCTGTCTGTCTGTCTGTCTGTCTGTCTGTCTGGGTTCAAATGTGTGCCTTGTTGCCCCGTTGGGAAGGTTAGAGACTGGAGGCTTCAATATCATTAAACAAATTTACTAAAAACAACATGCAGGGTTTGCTAATGAGAAATTCTAATTAATATTCTCATTATTTTCTATAATTGCTTGCAGCCAGTGATTACGACGCGGAGGCGACCCTTACTCCGTACCAGCTATAGATTTGAGATAAAGTTAATTCTCAATCTACCTCAAAACAACTTAAGCTATCATAAGTAATTAGAGTGCCCTTTGATGATAAATATTGCCCCTGTCAACTCATTAAAATTAAGACTATATTATTTTCTACACCATTGTGTTCAATATTGGGCTCCTAAGAGGAGAGGAAAATGTGTTTTTAATCCCATCCGTCTTGTCAAGGCTGACCAGAAAGCCACCAGTCAACTGAAATATAAAAGAAATTCCGGCCAGCATAAATAACACTGAAGTATTCTTGGAATGTAATGGGTGTCAATCAAACAGTTAAACTGGTAAAAGTTGTGGTGGGCCAGAGAAAGGAAGAGGAAGTGGTGGTTGGACAGAGATAGAGAGGAAGGGTGCATTACATTGCATGGCATTCCTTGGTTTATTCTGCTGACTGRTGGCTGGTGTCATCTGATAGCTTCTTCCAGAAAGGGCTCCCCACAGAAAAATGTCTGTTCAGGAAATAGGCCGTAGTACTGGTAGACAACTAGGGAMAGCCGGGTGTTACAGAGATGAGGAAGAGATGGACTGATGCAGGAGAAGAGAATAGCAACCAATGACAGATTAATTCAGTGCATAGTTTTGCCTTTTGTGTGCTGGGGCCTTGCTCACTTCATCTGGACCTGGAGGAGCCAGAGACACGCTGTACTACCCACTGGAGGAGCTCCAGGGCTGGGCTCCACTATGCTGTGAGCTGGGCTATCAGAGCAAACCTCCATGAGATGACCGGCCTAGCCAAGTGATGAGATCAGAGAGAGACAGAGCCATCTCAGATGCAACCCTATTCCCTTTTTAGTGCGGTACTTTTGACCAGGGCCCATAGGACTATTGTCAAAAGTAGTGCATAGGAAATAGGGTTGATATTTGGGATTGCATTTGACATTTTAGTAATTTAGCAGATGCTCTTACCCAGAGCGACGTACATACTGACTACACCGGGCGTGCGTGTCCGCGTGCACCATCGCGCGCATGTTGATTTTGTACATCCATATCAGACGCTATCAGGACACGCAGGTTGAAATATCAAAATAAACTCTGAGCTTACTATATTAATTTGGGGACAGGTCGAAAAACATTAAACATTCATGGCAATTTAGCTAGCTAGCTTGCTGTTGCTAGCTAATTTGTCTTGGGATATAAAATTGGGTTGTTATTTTACCTAAAGTGCACAAGGTCCTCTACTCTGACAATTACTCCACAGATAAAAGGGTCAACCAAGTTAGTTTCTAGCAATCTCTCCCCTTCAGGCTTCTTCTTCTTTGGACTTTATATGGCGTTGGCAACCAACTTTAACCTCTTGACGCTAGGGGTTAGAATTTTTTTTTTTCTTAAAATATCGTTCCAAGGTAAACGGACATTTTCTCTGGCCCAGATGTAGAATATGCATATCATTTGCCCAGGATTAGGATAGAAAACACTCCAAAGTTTCCAAAACTGTCAAAATATTGTCTGTGAGTATAACAAAACGTATTCTGCAGACGAAAAMMTGAGAAAATATAACCCGGAAGTTATTWTTATAATTTTTTTAGCGGTGTTTCCTGGACCGTCTTTCTTCCATTTAAAGGGGTATCAACCAGATTCCTTTTCCAATTGCTTCCTCAGGCTGTGACCAGGCTTTAGACATAGTTTCAGGCTTTTATTTTGAAAAATGAACAAGACTTTTCATAACTAGTCAGGTGTCCTCCGAATAGTTCCTGCGCGTGCGAGAGGAGCTCTCCATTTTYTGTTTGTCTCTTAATGAATAGGTTATGGTCCGGTTGAAATATTATCGATTATGTTTGTTAAAAACAACCTGAGGATTGATTATAAAAAACATTTGACATGTTTCTACGACCATTACGGATACTTTTTGGAATTTGTCGAACGGAACACGACTTTGGTTTTCTCAGCATAATGAGCAACCCAAATAGCGTTTTTTTGTGATAAAAGTAATATTTATTGAACAAAAATAACATTTGTTGTGTAACTGGGAGTCTCGTGAGTGGAAACATCCGAAGATTATCTAAGGTAAGCGATTCATTTTATTGCTTTTCTGACTTTCGTGACCAAGCTAACCAAGCTAATATAAGGCTAGCTGTTGTAGCATTGAAAGCTACACTCACAAAAGCTTGGATTTCTTTCGCTGTAAAATATATTTTCAAAATCTGACACGATAGGTGGATTAACAACAAGCTCAGCTGTGTTTTGGTATATTTCACTTGTGATTGCATGATTATAAATATTTTTTGTAATATTTTTGCATTTGGCGCCCTGCAATTCTAGCGGTTGTTTAGGAAAGTGATCCCGTAAAAGGGGTCCGTAGCGCAKAGAAGTTAAGGTGCATTGCCACCACCAACTGGACTGTAGTGTTTAACCTCAGTTCATTGTTCAATCACCCACGTGCGTATATGCTCCTAAAAACCAAYGAGGAGATGGGAGAGGAGGGACTTGCAGCGTGTCAAGCGTCACAAATAGAACCAACTTGTATTTTAGCGCCTGGCTACGCAGACGATCGCTGACGTGTGCGAGCAGTGTGGATGCAATGATTGAATAACATGTATGTGTACATTTATTTTGCAACGTGAGCGGTGTGGTCAGCATTTTACAGTTATTCATCAGCGCACTCATCTTAAGGTAGCTAAGAGAAACAACCACAAATCACAGCTATAGTAAGCAAAGATTCATATTCAAT